>NW_005843248.1:69583-79486 GCF_000455745.1 Alligator sinensis | reverse complement strand
CGTCCAGTTTTTAACAAGTATAGAAAACTGGTAATATCACTGTTTGAAATGTATGAAGTATCTACTCCACATAAAGTGTACTGGTCTCAATTAGCATGTTTACAAATTCTTGCTCACCTAATTAATGTTACAGTAATATTTCCTAAATTAGAGAGGAGAACCACAGCAATTTTAACTGCTTGAAATGGCAATATTAGGGAGTTTTTGTAGAAAAAAATTGTATGTTTAAAGAAAAATTAAATAAGGAAGGGGAAGGGCATACTTAAAGTGCTTATATTTATATGAGGGCATATATTTAAAGTGGTTGTTCATAATGGCATATATTTATTAATATTTAACAGTGTTAGAGTCAAAGGTTGATCTTGTCTTTGATTTTGGAAAATTTGCATCAATTAAAAAGAAAATCATTATCTTTTGTATGTTAAATATGTCAAAATGAAGCTTTAATCTACTGTATTAACTTGAACAAAACAACAATTAAAAATGTTTTGGTAATTATATGAAACACCATGACAGGTCATTTGTCAGCATAAAGTTGTCATTGTCAAGGTACCTGCAATTAGTTTACGATGATAATTTAACTGTAATAGACAATTAGATGCACTATGAGACGGCAAGAACGGAGAGCATCCAGAGGAGAGTGACAAAAATGATAAAGACAAGAAGTCAGTATAAGCCATAATTGGAGGAACAAGATATGTATAGGCAGGAGAAAAGGGAAATAAGGGGTGCTGCAGCATATGAATGCAGCTGGATGCCTGGCGTACCAGGGCAGCAGGGATTTCTGGTTGCTGCCACAATTATGATCATGCAAGTGATGGAAGCAGCTGCTTTCTTTTGCTCCTCCACCCTGCCCCCCACAAGTTGGCACCCAAAGCAGTTAGCCCATTCTTCTCCCCACACTAGTTGGACAACTGAAGGGGTGTGTGGGAATCTGATACTAGCTGTCAAATTATTAAAAAGTTGTGATAAAGAAAACTGAGAAATATTGTTCTCTCTCATCACAATGGGAAAGCATGAGGCAATGGGTATAACTCACAGCAAGGCAAATTTAAAATAAATTTCAACATAAATGCATTTGGAGTAAGTGATTACACTAAATTTAAAGACCTAGGGCATGTGTAGACAAAATGGGGGCCCTAAATTGAAGCAGTGAGTTTTAAAAAGCACCACTTCTATTTAGGTCTGATTAAACCCCCATGTTGTGCACATATCCCACTGACTTACCTGCCTCTCTGGAAGGGAGGGGGAGGCAAGCTGCCAGTGGGTAGAGCAGCCCCTGGGCTGTGGAGTTGGGGGGTGCACTTCCCCCTGTGGCAGCGGCGGCCCCCACTCCCAGGTAGCACCCGCCCACAGGAACCCAGCTCGGGCAGTCCCAGGGGGCACCACAGCTGTGGAAGGAAGCACCAGGCCCCTGTTCAGCTCAGGCAAGCAGGCAGGCTCTGGGGCAGGATGGGGGGGAAGATCAGGCTTGCTGCTTTTCTTAGGTGAAGTCTTTCTTGGGCTGCTGCCAGACTGCCTGCAGGGCTTCCTGCAGAGCTGTGGAGCTGCATGAAGCCTGGTGCTTTGCTCCATAGTTGTAGGGGCAGCAAAGTAAAACTCCTCAAAGAAGTTTAAGTTTGCTGCACCCCAGGTCATTTAAGGTGCATTACACCACCAAATTTCCTACGGGTGCTGGAATTAATGCGCAATACACCACCAAGATGTGCAAACACCAACACCATTAAAGCAGTGCAAAAGCATTTAGCCCGCTTTAAAGTGTCGTGCACAGACTCTTATTTCATCTATACTCGCCCTATACGGCAACTCTACCCATGCAAAACTTTCATGTATGCCAACAGAAGTTTGGGCTTTGCAAAACTTCCTAACTGTAAGAACAGTATGATAAGTCCTAGCAAAGTTGTGGAACTTCCTTCCCTAAAGCTTTGAAAGCGAAGTGTGAATATGCATCCATTTCAGATGATTTAGCAACAACAGATCCTGCATCTATGCAGGGGATTGGACTAAATGACCCTTCCAATAAATCAGACTGGTTCAAACAATGTCTTGCCTTTAGCAGCTGTCTTACAAAAAGAAGATATAAGCCCTGCTATATTACTATTGATTCTGATTTTCTCCAGTCATGCTTGAATGAGAAACTGAGGAGAAACTGACTAGCTCCTCTTTGATCAGGCAGTGTGCATTTCTGTGTATAATGAAGTTTCTCTAAATTTCCAGTTCAGCCCTTTGGTGATGTGACTCAATCATTTGATTATGCATCCATTATTTATTTGAAGGAAAAAAAAAAGACTTCTATTTTCAATTAATAAATTACAAAACAGACATTGAAGCCATGTCTTTACTTTGATATGCACTTTTCAAGCACACCCTCTGATGTTATTGACTATAACTTGTCAATCACTGTTAATTTAGTTTAATGATTCTCTGCCACACAATTTCCTTTCTACTTTCTAGATTTGTTGGGTTTTTTTCTGACTAGAGAATACAGAATCAAACCCAGTATTTTGTCTAAGAACTTTGTAAAAAAAATGTGAACGTTGGCTGAACTCTTTCCTTAAAATAAATATATGATTTATGGAGATGGATTTTTAATTAATGAATAGTTATAATAAATTTAATTCTGCTAAAATAATTATTCTTTCTTTCTGCCAAATAAGGTTGCCAATAAGGTTGTTAGGCATCTGAGCACAACAAAAACAGGATGGAAACATGGGTACACACAGAGCAAAGTACAAATCACATTACATTAATTTTTGCATGTTAGTTGAACACTGGCAGATACAAAATAAAAATTTCGTTGTTGAACACTGGCAGATACAAAATAAAAATCAGCACTACCATTAAGAATATTAAATTATTCACTTAGACTAGGGACAGAAGTTGCATATAAACCAGCTTAAGTGATCAGGAACTGGATTCAACCTGTATCAGAACAGAAGCTCAGTGCACATAAACCAATTTCAATGTGCCTGAAACTGGTTTAAGATAAACTTGGTTGAATGCAGTATCAGACTTAACTGATTTGCATCAAACCAGTTTATGAAACTTCTGTCCCAAACCCCTTTCTGGTTCAAGTTAAATCACAGTTTAACTTCAGCATGCTTCCCAGCCCTGGACTGGGCTGTGCTGTCTGGTCTAGAGAGCAGACCCTGCCCCTCTGCTCCCTAGCTGGAGCAGTTAGGGCTGGCTGACAAGGGGATGGGGTGAAGGTGGGGCAAGCCCAGCTGAGGAAGAAGCCAAGTCTATGGGGGATTTGCCACCCCCTGCCGCCAGCAAACCCCAGCTGGGGTCTGGGACAAGGGAGGGGGATAAATCCCCCTTTTCCTGCTCAAACTTACTGCTGGCTGCAACTGTGGACTACAAATCTCAGAAGTACCTGGAAGCAGGAAAAGGAAGTGATGAGCAACTCTGCAGAGTCCTGCTGCTGTAATTCTGGACTGCAAGTCCCAGAGACCTCAGGGGCAGCAGGAAGAGGAAGTGAACCCACAGCCAGAGAACTGTACTCTAGCACCCCTCAGCTTCTGGCCTGAACTACTGCAGGTATGCAGCTGCATTTTTTAATCAAAGATAAATGTCTGTTCACTGTTGTTTCAATTTAATCTGTGCAGCTTAGACTAACCTGCAAAGACTGAATTGATTCAGCCTCGGGTTTTTTGACTGTCTGTACCTAACCCCTATTTGAGTCTCCTCGTTATGCTACTCACAAAAAGAGACTCAAATTAGGGGAGCTATCACTTCATCTCTAGTTCAGAACAACTTTTTGAATAATCGGGGTAAAATGGTCCAAAAAGACAAATTTTCTATCACCTTTAATGGAATCAGGATTTCACCTCTAGCAAAAGTAGATATAGCTAAATACCAGTTGTGGCTGGCACCTGTCCAGTTGCACAAGGGCAGGAAGGGAAAATGCAATTAGCCTTCTCTATGTGAACCCCCACATCAGGCAATTACATTTCAAATCACCTCCCAAGTTCAATAAATGCTCTCCTTCTTCCAACCTACACCTTCCCTTTTACCCTTGCTTTTCAGTATTCCTTTATCAGCCTTGAAAGCTGATTTTTGTCAGGCTTTTCTTTTCCCTTCTCTTAAGGTTTTCTCTTCCCTTCTTTATACTTTCATTTTTTCCCCAATCAGCCCTTCACTCTTGTTCTCCCCTCTAATCGGTTAAGATATGATCTTTGGCTGATTCAAGCCTAGTTTTTAGTGCTGCTAACAGCTAGAGGAGGATCACTTAAATGATCTTTCATTAAAAGCAGATTAAAGACCTTAAGCACCAATGAGCCTGCAGAACAAACCATTTATTACAGTCATCTTACCTTACACCTTGGCTTTTTACATATGATAAAGCATGCATACCTATATATGAAAGTAAGGGATTCTACTAAATTTAAAGATCTATCTAGCAATTCTACATATGCAAAGCTTTCATTTACTTCAACAAGAGTTTGAGTATTGTGACGGATTGAGTTTCTGGCTGTATTTCAATGAGAACAATATTTTATAATACTAGTTTTCTGGACATGCTAACTTCATTCCCAGTTGCATATTTGAATATTGTATTTTACATAAATAAACTTTACTGGAAATCAGAATGTTTTGTCATTCATTTGTAAATTAGAGCATTAAACTTTTCTTAGCTGATACATCCAAAGATTTACAGAGCAGAAAACAAAAATAACCCCCATCGTAAGCATTCCCTTAAGGATTGAAACACCATGTGCTAGCAGATATTGGATATTTAAACAAATGTAAAAAAGGATAATGGTGCATAAAATCATAATAATTCAAGATGAGCACCAAATTAACACAAGCCTTTTATAAATTAGCCATCTTTATAGAAGCACTTCATTTACTAACAGCTCAGAGTCTATTTCCCATTTCTGATGCTAAACAACGGCTTTATGCCCCAGGAGGGCACTAACCCTATCTCTTCTGTTCAATAGGACACCTTGACAGTTCAAGTCAATTGGGATTATGACATGCATATTCAGTCAAACAGCAGATGTCTAAGCAAGATGATAATCTTCTGCAGGTAAATATTGTTGTCTATATATAATTATTGGGCCAGCTGCCTTTTACCTATAGGATTAACCTTTCCCATTACATGCTAAATTCTCAAGCTAATGCAAGAAGTGCAGCTATAGATAGTATCTAATTTTAGCAACATTTTCAGACAGTTAAATTACCATTTTTATAAAGCAGAAAAGGATTTTCTTTAAATGGCTTTCCTAGCAATGCTGCTGTTATTCCAAATGAGGAGAGAGAATGGTGGCTGATTTTAGTCCTAGCTTTCTTGTACTTAATTGGATGGCTGTGGCTAAAAATATTCCCTGTGGTCAGCCATGTCACTGCATAAGATAACATTAAGTATGCCGATCACTGGACTTATGCAGAAGAGGCTTAAGCAAGGGTCTCTTATTAATTATAAACTGACTATAGCAAAAGAATATATATACTCTAGAAGTTACTTAAAATTATGATGTTGATTCAAAATGAATATTTGCTAATATGATTATAAGGTGATGAAGCACAAAATTCATGGTTGAAGTGAATTTGTGGTCATGTACTGTGACATCATGTCTTCAGCTAAATATTTTTCTCTTATTTATTTATTTTTTTTAAATGGCAGTATTCCTCCTGCTTGAGTAAAGGGTCATGAATGTAAGCACTTGTGGCTAATGGCTACAGAGGAGTCAAATCTTGCATGCAAAACAGGCTTCCTGCCCCAACACATTGCTGCCTAAGTGTATTGATTGCATACAAAGTTACATATAAAAAGGAAAACAAATTAGTGAAGTATTCCTATTCTTGGACTGATATATACCTAATAGTAAACACTTAGAAGAAAAGTGGAAACAACAAACACAAAAAGATTAATGGCAATGACACTTATGACTTTACAGTGTACTTAGAGTTTAAATTCTAGCATGCATTAGATGAAATGTCAACTTCTTTAAATAATGGCCAATATTCATAGTAATTCAGTGGGTACCTAATCTTGGGTGTTGTAACAGTTTAGGTGTTGTTATTTAGAGGGTGATTTAGCTTGACCAAGTTGGGTGCCTATGTTCCCTATACACAGACTTCAGAGATGCCTAAGGTTTTTCTTACATGTTACCTTTAGGTAGGGTGACCATATGGGACAAAGGACCCCCCCCCCCCCCCCCATACCAAGTCAGCAAGGCTGCTGCAGACAGAGGTGGTGGCAGAGCAACATGGGGCACCAGGTAGCTGGGCAGCAGCAGTAAATAATAAAATGTAACTAATTGCATTTTTTTTTCATTTTAATTTGAATTGTACCATAGGTGCAGGGCAGGAGGCAGCTGGGCCTTGCAGGACAGAGCTGGCCAGGGCCACAGTCCCAAGGCAGACCTTGGAGCTCAGAGCCACCCTCTCCCCCCCAAACACAGGTGCCTGGCAGCCAGGTAGGTGGAAGTGGGGGCAGGACCCCCACTCCCCTTAGGGCAGGGATCCAAGCTGCCTCATCCACCTCATCCCCAGGAGGCCTAGGCTCTGTGCAGCAAGAGCTGTCCCTGGTCCCAACTCCACTGGTCTGCAAGTGGGTGAACTTTAACATGTGTGACTAGCCTGCACTCACAACAGCACTCTCCCCCTGCACCACCCTGCCTGGCCTGAGATGATGCCCACCCCAGGCAAGAGGAGTGGTGCCCAGCTCAGCCTGCTCCCCACATTCTGAGAGGCGCTCAGGAGGAGCTGGGCCAGACATGTACAGGTAGGGTGGCACCAATCTGGGACTTTTGCTTCAATTTTTATGACCTGGTACAGTCTACAAAATCCAGGATTGTCCTGGCCAAGCCGAAATGTATGGTCACCCTATCTTTAGGCTATACTGAGTGCTGTGGAAAGTTGAGCAGTGCTCATGCTAGAACTATCTTTAAGCAGTCATATATTTCATAGACATTAGGGCTGGAAGGGACCTCTCAAGATCATCGGGTGCAGCCCCCTTCCCAAGAGGCAGGAAGTCAGCTGGGTCAAATGATCCCAGCAAGATAGGCATCCAAGTGTTTCTTAGAAGTGTCCAGAGTAGGTGCTTGCACCACCTCTGGGGGGAGTCTATTCGAGGCCCTGGGAACTCAGACAGTAAAGAAGTTTTTCCTTATGTACATTCTGAAATGGTCTTCCATGACCTTGTGACCATTGGAACTTATCTTCCCTTGGGGTGCCCTGCAGAACAGATGTTCTCCCAGTTCCTGATGCACACCATTTATTGTACTTATAGGCTGCCAGCAAGTGACCCCTGAGCCTATGTTTTTTCCAGGCTGAACAGTTCAATGGCTCTCAGCCTTTTCTCATAAGGCCTGCTCTCTTGTCCTCTAATCATGCATGTGGCTCTCCTCTAGACTCTTTCAAGCTTCTCCACATCCTTTCTAAATTGTGGAACCCAGAACTGGATGCAGTACTTCAGCTGCAGCCTCACCAAGGCCGAGTAAAGCAGGAAAATGACTTCCTGGGTCTTGCTTGAGATGCGTTGGTAGATGAAAGCAAGAGATTTTTGCTTTGCCAACTGCTGCATTGCATTGGTGGCTCATGTTCATCTTGTGGTCAGCCATGATCTCCTAGTCAATCATGGTACTAGTGAGTGTAGCACATTAAGGTTTAATTCCATCTCTGACCTGCATAGCTATAACTTACCACTAGAAGACAGGTAAAGTAGGTAATAGCTTGTTTATACTGTTTACATGGGGGTATTTCTAGAAGCAACCATTGTGACTTGTCACTAGAAGGATAGCAAACCAGGACTGGTTTCTATCACTGCTCTACATGGGGATGGGGCTGGGATGGAAGAGGTTGGGTGTAGAGGCAGGAGCATGGAGCTGAGACCAAGAGGCATGGGAGGATGGGGCTGTGGTGTGATGAAGGAAGTCAACCACTGAAGTGAAATAAAATAAATAAGCCCTTCCAAAATACAATAAAATAAAGTCTCATGTTAATGAATTGGAATTGGGTCATGGGAGGTGTTGGGGAACTAGTCTGCAGGGTTCCCCAGGGGAGCTGGATGCAGTGGGGAAAGACATTTTTGGAGGGAGAGGGAGAATAGCATAGTTCCATTAAGGATGTAGGGGCAGGGCTTGAACATGGGGGTGAGGTGGTTGGCATCAAATCACTAGGGGTCATGCAGCTTGGTGGGGGAACTGGTTTCCTTCCCCAGTCACCATGCTTCATGTTTTGGCCCAGAAGGAGTGTGAGAGGGAAGCTGAGACATCGGCAGCTGATCCCTAGGGCTCCAGTGAGCCCTGCCCTTGTGACTGCAGGCCCCTTCCACTTCCACCCACAGCTCTTCAAAGGCTGCCTGTGTCCTTTCCCCACAGCCAAGCAGAAGGCAAGGAAACTTAAATTAAGGTCCTAGTTGAAGTGTCTTCATCAAATCTGGCTCCTCTTCTTCAAGGTGATGCTGTCTCCCCTCCTGGGGTGGGTTGATGGGGGAACCACTGGCTCAGGTGGACATAGGCGAGGGTGCTTGGGCCTGTGGGGCCATAGTTGGCTCTCTAGGTCTGGCTGGCTCATGGTCATCCAGCTGGGATCAAAAAGTGGTCATGGCGGGCACCAGCCAGACCCCATTTTCCCCAAACCTGATGAGGTCAGGACTCTGTGGCCCAGTTTGATGCCTACCTCATGCTGTATGGAGAGGGATACATCCTTTGGCTCACTCTCTGCCTCTGGTTGATGATGATAAGTGGTAATATCTGGCTTCCATGGCTTGCAGTGTTTACAGGGGGTTGCATCCCTTGGGGGAGGGAGCGGGGCATTGGATTGGTACCAGTATCACCCTCAGGTTGTAGAGATCAGGGAGTGGAAAGTTTGTCTACACAGAGCAGGAGACATGGTAAGGGGACAGTGCATCCTAGGATGCTGGAGTACTGAAAATCAGTCATTTTATCTCTGCAGAGCAGTCACACATTATTATAACATGATTTGAGTAACATAGCTCAAAGATAAACATGTGGCCTAACTTTAAAACACCTGGGGCATTTATACACATAACTTTTTATTCTGAGACATGCTGGAGATCTGGCAGGTTGGAGTAGACTTAATCACATGTGCTCTGCATGTGAGCTGATGCACACCGCGCTGCGCTGCATGCAATTGTATAAATGGTGAAATGCACATCGGTGCACAGAAAATTAGAGAGAGCAATTGGCGGCTTCGGCAATGGTGTCTCGAGGCAGGCTTCGGTTTCCTGGACAACGACCCGCACATCACGACAAGGGACATGCTCAGTTGGGATGGGCTTCACCTGTCCCCCAAAGGTAAGCATGTGTTCTCTTCTAGGTTGGCGGATCTCCTCCAGTGGGCTTTAAACTAGGCTCATTGTGGGGAGAGGAAGATGAGGGTGGGGGAAGCCGTGGACCACCAAACCATGTGGCATCCACAAGGACAGCCCAGCCTGAAGGAGAACATCCGGAACCTGCAATCCATGGGGCGGCCATCAATACAGCACAGGTAAGCAATAAGGGGCCCTTTGGGAATCGGAGCTGGGGGGCAAAAAAGGCACCAGTCGCAGGGCTCAAGTGCCTATATACTAATGCTAGGAGCATGGGGAACAATCAGGATGAACTAGCACTCCTGCTTGCAGAAAACACCTACAACTAAGTAGAGCTATCTGAAACCTGGTGGGATTCTTCCCACAACTGGGTGGTACATATTGAGGATTATAGGCTGTACAGAAAGGACAGGGTGGGGAAGAAAGGGGGAGGGGTTGCGCTCTGTCAATGAGCAATATACATTGACCCTTATCAAGACGGAATCGAAGGAGGAGAAAGTAGAAGGATTGTGGGTTAAGTTATATGGGGGGCAAGGAGAAAGGGATTTGGTGGTAGGGGTCTGCTACAGACCCCCACACCAAGGGGAAGAACTAGATTTGGGGCTCCTGAGGCAGCTCTC
>NW_005843248.1:64681-68010 GCF_000455745.1 Alligator sinensis | reverse complement strand
ACAACAGAATGCAATTCAACAAGGAGAAATGCAAAGTGCTGCACCTAGGGAGGAAAAATGTCCAGCACAACTACTGCCTAGGGAGTGACCTGCTTGGTGGAATGGAAGTGGAAAGGGATCTTGGAGTGCTAGTGGACTCCAAGATGAACATGAGTCGGCAGTGTGACGAAGCCTTCAGAAAAGCTAATGGCACTTTATCGTGCATCAACAGATGCATGACGAACAGATCCAAGGAGGTGATACTTCCCCTCTATCGGGCACTGGTCAGACCGCAGTTGGAGTACTGCGTGCAGTTTTGGGTGCCGCAATTCAAGAAGGATGTGGGTAACCTGGAGAGGGTCCAGAGAAGGGCCACTCGTATCAAGAAATAATGGCCACAAGCTAGCAGAGAGCAGATTTAGACTAGACATTAGGAGGAACTTCTTCACAGTTCGAGTGGCCAAGGTCTGGAACGGGCTCCCAAGGGAGGTGGTGCTCTCCCCTACCCTGGGGGTCTTCAAGAGGAGGTTAGATAAGCATCTAGCTCTGGTCATCTGAACCCAGCGCTCTTTCCTGCCTACGCAGGTGGTGGGACTCGATCATCTATTGAGGTTCCTTCCGACCCTAGCATCTATGAATCTTTGAAAATGGAGGTGGTGCACTTTTGAACTAAAACACCTCCAATGTGTTTTAGTTCAAAAGTATGCCACTGCCATTTTCACAGTGCTGACATGAATTTCACCACTTTAAATAGTTCCTGGCACTGTGGTGCAAACATGAGTACAAATGCCCCTAGATAGTGCTTAGCACTAGTTTTTATGCTTTAACATATGGACACTCCTTTAAGTGCTCTTAGTATGGCATGAGAGTAATATGTAACAACACCCTAAGAGCAATTCAGATTAAACATTTGGGGCATTTATACATGTGATCTGGGGGGTGGAGGGGGTGGGGAGCGTGTCAATTAGAGTGGCTCTGAGAGCTGCTTTAATTAAAGTGCCTGGAGTGTGACATGTATCAGCGTCCCCGTGCTGAAAAATATCAGCAGGGGCAGTTTACCTAAAGCTCATTGAATGAGTTTTAATTTAAGCACCCCCATGGTCATTTTTCAGCATGGGGATGCTGATACAGATGATGCTGGAGTCTGCTGAAGTATGGTAATTACCACACTCCAGAAGACTCTATTAATAGAGTCTGCTCCAATGTGTTTTAATTGCAGTGCATTGGAGCAGCCTCCAAGTATATGTATAGGCACCCTTGGGCACTACATGCATAGAATGGAGAGTATTAAATATAATCAAAGGGCAGTTTAGAAGGCCTACTAGTTCTAGAGGTCACCACTAGGCAACTCTAAAGTACATGGCTGTGTGAAATTCCACTCCTGTTCACTAGCTGTCTCCAATAACCTGCAATGTATAACACCACACCTCACTTGTAAGATAAGCTCATGGTGGGAAGGAAGGACAAAGAAAGAATGAACAAACTGGGTGCATCTACACATGCAATTAGTCAAATAAATAAAATCCAGCAGAGTTCATGCCAGAGTTCATTTATCCCAGGCACAGCATTTACAAGTGTGCCTGAGACCACAACCCATTGTCTCAGGCTCTAGGTGGTAGAGGGGCTGGCTGGGTCATGAGGGTGCTACAGGGCAGGGCTAGGTGTCAGGCAGCCTTGAACTGTGGCACACTCATGGCCCAGCCAGTCCTGGTCACCATCTACATGTGGATTGTACAGCCTAAATTACACCACTGTAGGATAGTACTTGTGGAGTTAATTAATTTATTGTGCCCTAATATGCGGGCACATGTAGGCAGTGACATGTTACTGTAGAGCTAGTTAGTCAACTCCACAATAAAGTGCACACATAGATGCAGCCATTCAGTACTACTGTATCCCATAATTATTGGGATGCTGAGGCAGGCTCTACATGCTTGATTTTTCTTTCCCCTTTCCTGCGAATCTTGGCTTCCCAGTAATCCAACTTCAACAGGGAGTATAGAGAGGGTCCCTTACATTCCCCTTCATCTAAAGTTAGAGGACTTTCCCAGGAAGTGAAAAGAGTTTCAAATCCCTTCTCAGCATGAAGAGCCTAGGATCCATGTTTCCCAAATCCTGTGAGTATGTTCTAATCAGTAGACAAAATGTAAACACTTCAGTGTAGTCTTTGAGCTTACCTTCATGCATATTAGACATGTTTCTTTTCTCCCTACTGGCAGAGGCCTCTCTTGGCACCTAAAAACAGTTTTCATTTCCCAGAAACTCTTTGAACTGCAATGAAACTTTGGAAGAAGTTAGAGTGGTGTACTCAGAAACCAGAGATGTGCCACATCTTGTGTTGCACAGTAACAATGCACAGACACGTATGGATAACCATAACTGTTCTATGTATGGCCTGATGAGTCATGACCAGGGATCCTGGTTTTCTTTAAATTAAAAGAAAAACACCCTAATTTTTTATTTAAAAAAGTAACCCTGAATCTGAATCCAAATTTCTCTGTGATTAAAATGAAATGCCACTCATTTATAAAAATACGTATAGAGGTGTTTCATTTTAATCATGGAAAAATGTTAATTTGGGGTTACTTTTTTAACTGAAATTTTGGGATTTTTTTAAATGAGAGAAATCCAGAATCCCTGCTGCTGACATTCATTTTATCAATGGCTTAATCCCTTCTATACTATCTTGTCCAAATTATGGGATAATGTTAGTATACAGAAGCTAATGGCAAGAGATGGATAGTTGTTCCCCTTAACTAGAAATAAATCTAGACATAAAGGCTAGGTACAGGCATTATACTTATCATGTGTTAGGCATGCAGAACATGCTTTATAGCTGTAAAAGAATAGATGTTCACAGCACAGAAAGTTTTTTAGAAATGGCGCATCCCACTCTAAGGCCAAGTACAGACATTCAAAAAGCCCCTGGTGGAAGCATTCTATCATACTTTACATAAAGCGCTATAAGTTAGAGTGGGAGCAAACTGAACAGAAGCTCACTATTTGGTGGGCGGGTGGGGTTCAGACCCTGCCCACACTGGCTGAAATCACCCCACCCGCTCAGCCAGCTGGTGACTGTCAGCAGTGTCTGGGGGGTGGGGAGGGGAGCCCCCATACTATGCCCCCCTCAGATTGCTGGGTTGGCTTTTAGGGGAGGGAGGGCCGGTTGGGCCCAGTCCACACAGAAAGGAGAATCCAATCTTCTACCTATCATTCCCAATGTGGTGAAAAGCCATGTGGGGCTCCAACCTGCAGCTCCCAGCTGCAGCTGTCAAGAGGCTATGACAGGAAAAAGAGAGTCCCTGTGGTGTGCAGGCCTCCTCCAGACTGCTGGGTCAGGTCTTGTGGGG
>NW_005843248.1:61672-64650 GCF_000455745.1 Alligator sinensis | reverse complement strand
GGGTTCGGGGTGGGGGGGGGGGGGGGGGTCTGGGCTGGGTCTGCATTTCCTCTGCTTTTTGCTGGACTGGGAATTGGAGGTGAGGTAAGAGAGCCCCTGTACTGCACAGAACTGTCCTGGGCCCCCAAGACTCAACCCAGCAATCTGGAGGGGGAGGAGGGGGGGGGGGGCTTTCCCCCCCCCCCCCCGCCCCCCAGCCTCTTGAGAGCTGCAGCTAGGAGCTGCAGCAAGTGGTTGCCCTACCCAGGTTTTTGCTATGCTGGGAACTGGGGGTGGGGGAATGGAACCCCCCCTCCCACCATGTGAAGCCACCCTGCCCCCTCCAAAACCTGACCCAGAAATCTGTGGGGGTGGGGCATGGCATGGGGGATCCATTCCCCAACCCCCATCCAACCATACAGAGAAAAGACAGAGACATTTCTGTCTCCTCTCTGTGACAGACCTAGGGTGGAATTGGACCAGTGTTTTGCCAAAGGAGATGAGCACCAGCTAAAGCTAGCAAGCCACCCAGTGAGGGGCCTCTGGGATGCCAGGGGATTGTGACCTAACTTGACTTGTGATGGGATGTGGTAAAAACATTCAATACAGTCTTCTAATCTAAAGTGCTTTAGTCTGATACCACTTCCATCTAGGGTTAATTTATAAAGGGATCTGCCATTTTAAAAGTGCTTTATGTGCCATGAAGTCCTGTCCTGTTCCAGCTGTAAAGTACTTTCTGTGCATCTAACGTGCGTGCAATAAGTGTAACTTCTGTACAGGCTCTAAGTTAACCCTGGATGGATGTGGTATCATGCTAAAGTCCTACGAATACTTTATTGAATGCCTGTAACACATCCCACTGGCATCCTAAGGTCCCCTTCTGAAGTGGCTTGCAATCCTTAGCTGATGCTCATCTTCTCTGGTGAGCACAAGTCCAGCTCTGCCCCGGGACAGTCATACATAAAGCACTATAAGGGGAGCGACAATAAGGGCTATCTCCTCTCTGAATGACTAGACAAGGGTGGGGGAATGGAGCTCCCATGCTGTGCACCTCCCCCCAGATTGCTGGGTTGCACCTTGGTGGGGCAGGGGGTCTGGGCCAGGTACACATGGTAGGGGGTTCCCTACCTCCTGCCCCAGCCTCTTGACAGCTGCAGCAACTACTTGGCTCAGCTTTTGGTCATGCTAGGAACTGGGGTAGGGGGTAAGCAGCCCCCATGTTGCACAAACCCAGTGCAGTCCCCCAAGACCCAAACGAGCAATTGGGGTGGGGAGGACAGCTGTATGGCTTGGGGGCTCCCTTCCCCCACCCCCAGTTTCAGTGCAGTGAAAAGCTGTGCTGGACAGTCTCATGCTGCAGCTGCTGGCTGCAGCTGTGAAGAGGCTGGAGCAGGGATGGGGATGAACCCCCATGCCATACAGGCTATCTCCTCTCTGCAGCCTTCCCCCCCCCCCACCCAAGACCTGACCCAGCAATTTGGGTGGGGGTCCTGCATGGCAGGGGGGCTCCCTTCCCCCTGTCCCATCCTCTTGACAGCTAGAGCCAGCAGCTGTAGCACAAGACTGCCTGGCCTGGCTTTTGGTCATGCTGGGAACTGGGGGTGGGGGGTTACCCCTTCCACAGATACCTAGCCTGCCCCCCCACCACAAGACCTGACCCAGCAATCTGAGGGGGTGGGGGAAACACAGCAGAGGAGCTCCCTCCTATCCCTCTCCCCCCCAGCTACTGCTGACAGTCACCTCACCAATTGGTGTGGAGGTGGGGCTTGGAAGAGGGGCCACTTCAGCAGTCTCCTGGGAAGCTTGTAAGAATGCCTTCTGCAAGCTGGTCTTGGCCAGTGTGGGCAGGCCCTTAGCCCCCCACATTATCTGTTCAGTTTGTTCCCACTCTAACTTACAGCTCTTTACATAAATCATGATAGTTAGAGTGCTTCTGTCAGGGGCTTTTTGAACATCTGTACTTAACCAAAATGGCTAGTGCCTGTGGCTTGAAAGACTGGATTAAATCTAGGTAGTTTAGGGCTATAAAATCTTGGTAAGTGCCTTTTTACTATTCAATAGTATTTACTATTCAAATAGTAAGTGCCTTTTTACTATTCAAAATTGTACCTTTATAGTTTTTAAAAACAAACTGATATTTATCCTATCGTATGAGACAGATATTTTACAGGTTAAAATGTGAATGCCATTAGAACACCATTTTCAGTTGATTATATCTTTGTCACGTACATTAATTTTAGGCAAAATTTTTCATTCCAAATCTCTTCCCACAGGATTATTGGGGGCATATAAGGAAAAAAGAAAAGTTAGAGGAAATTCTATTAATTTTGTTGTTGTTATTCAGGTGAAAAATATAAGAACATTTGTCCTAGAACTTCTGGGTGCCTATACACATACTTGGAGGTGGAGGGTGTTTTAATTAAAGTGGTTCCTGGGAGCTGCTCTAATTAAAATGCCACAGTGTCACATGTATTAAGCCACCCTTTATTTAAAAATGGCTCTGGGACACTTTAACTAAAGATATCTTCTTACTGATCCAGGGCACATCTGTGATGATTTAGGAAGAGATTTTCAAAAATATGTAAGCAGGGCTGGTCCGTCCATGCCTGCAAAACCTGCAGCCACAGGCAGCCCCACAACCAAGGGGCCCCATGTGGCTGGCACCCTCTCCAGCGGGGAAGTGCCCATTAAACTCTGTGCCCATTTTTGGAGCCAAGTTTAAAACTGCAACTTTTAGATTTGCTTCTCTGGCAGCTGGAAGCAGGATCCCTCCTCCATCAATGGGGCTGGGGGAGGGGGGGCAGGGCAAGAGTCTTGCCTGCAGAACCCTGCTGTGCCTATGGGGCAAGGGGCCGAGTCAGGCTGGGAGCACCCTGCCAAACCTGCTCCCAGCCCTGCCCAGCCCTCTGCATCTGCAGGGCTGCTTGGGATAGCCAGGCAGCAGCTCCCTGCACATGAGTGTAATGTGGGGGATGAAATTGAGTTGTGGGGGGCTGTGG
>NW_005843248.1:39358-61623 GCF_000455745.1 Alligator sinensis | reverse complement strand
GGGGGGTGGCAGAGGGCTGTCTGTGGGGGGGTCTGTGTGTGTGTGATATATATTTTATTAGACCAACTAAATAGTTAGAAACATTTTTCTTAGCAAGCGTTTGGGCTTAAAAGCCCTTGGTAAGGCTGGGGAAGCATCTGCAGTTGGTGTGTACTCTTCCTGGATAGAACAAATAGTAAAGAGGCCAGAGGCTGGGCTGCAGCAAGAAAGGCAGTCAGTGAAGCTGAAAATTGAGTAGCCAGTGGGTGAATGACAGGCTGTGGGGGGGGAGGATGAACGTAGCAGGGAAAAGTGGAAAGGTACCTGGGGAGTCAGATGGCAGGCAGCTTACAATGTGCCATAAATCCAATGTCTATGTTTAGTCCAGGGATGTACTTAGTAGCTGTGCATTTGAGAGTTGTGCTGAGTTGCTCTTTGGTATGTAGATTGGGTAAAATTCCTTCCCTGGAGATGTCAGATGGCAGGTTGGAAGGTAAAAAATCATTCTTGTTGTTCTGAAATGAAGTTTAAAATTCAAAATTGGCTAAAATTCTGCATCCTCCATGTTTCAGGGATGTACTTGGTAGCTGTGTTGGTCTGAGACGAGAAGAAATAAAAAAATATAGAACTCTTGGTTCCAAAATGATACCTTTTATTAGACCAACTGGGAAACCACAAGAAAAAGCTGGATCCAGAGGGACAGCTTTCCATCTCCAGCTCCCTCTGTGCAAAAGTGAAGTTTATTTCCTGCCTATGGGGACTTTTTACCATCTATACTTTTCTCAGAGCCTTTGAGCCCAAAATCTTGCAGAAAAGGACAATTTTCATGTGATTTCCCAGATGGTCTAATAAAAGGTATCATTTTGAAACCAAGAGTTCTACATTTTTGTATTTCTTCTATGTTTAGTCCATGTTTTTTTTGTATCCAGGAGGTTGATAAAGTGAAGTTCATAGGCTTGTCTGTGAAAAGGGTCTTGTGAATTTCTTTTGAGGATTAATACTGAGAGATTGAAGACAGAGTGGTTTTCTTGTGAGAAATGTGCTCCCACTGTTAACTGTGTATTCTGGTCTTTAATAGATTTCCAGTGTGCGTTCATTCAGGGTCTCTCCTACGTATTTTCCATCAAGGCATTTGGTGCACTGGATGAGATATATAACATGTCTGGAGGTGCCAGGTGTAAGATCCAGGAATGGTGATGGTTCTCTTGTGGGATGTAGTAATTCTTGGGGTGGTAGAGATATGATGGCAGCTTTTGCATTTCTTTTCATAGCATGGCCTGGATCCATTTGGTGTGTTTTGGGCCGTAGGAAGTTTGTTTCTGGTGATGAGGTTACCAAGGTTCAGTGCTGGTTTGAAAGCTAGGATGGGTGGATCTGGAAACATTTGTTTAAGAATTGGGTCTCCTTCTAGTATGGGTTGCAATTGTTTGACGATTTTCCATATAGGTTCAAGGGAGGGGTGATATGTCATAACCAGTGGTATGCGATTTGTGGGGGGTTTTCTTCTGCACTGCAGCAGTTCTTCACAGGGTATCCATGTGGCTCTCTTAAATATGCATCTATCTCTCTGGAGGAGTGTCCTTGTGGGAAAGCTTTTTAAAGATTTTTGAGGTAGCAATCCTGGGTGTTCTCCTTAGTGCAAATTTGGTGGGATCTAAAGGCTTGGCTGTATATCACAGGTTTCTTGGTGTGTTTAGGGTGATTGCTGGTTCTGTGCAGATATGTATGTTGGTCTGTGGGTTTCTTGTATAAAGTGGTCCGCATTTTACCATTCTCAATGCTGATCATTGTGTCTAAAAAGGAGATGTTGGTGCTGGAGTACTCAAGAGATAGTCAGATGGAGAGATGATGATTGCTGAATTTCTGATGGAACTCAATCAGAGATTTCAGGTTTTCAGTTCAAATGATGATGCTATCAATATATCTTACGTATAGCAAGGGTTTGATGGTACAGTGTTTGAGGCATTCTTCCAGGTGGCTCATAAAAAGGTTGGCATACTGTGGGGCCATTTTGGTGCCCATGCCTGTGCCCATGGACTGGAGGAACTGTTGGTTATTAAAAGTGAAATTGTTGTGTGTGAGGCTGAAGCATATAATTTCAGTAATATCTTTGGGTTTGTACTCTGAGTTGTCATCTTGGTCTTGTAAGTATGTAAGGATGATTTGGATGCCATTACCTGGTGTGGGATGTTGGTATATAAGCTGGTAACATCCATGGTGGCTAGGAGGGTGTTTCTGGGAAGGTGGTCTATGTTTTTAAATTTTTGTAGAAAGTCTGTAGTGTCTTCGATAAAACTCACTCTTTTGGTAACAAGCAGTTTAAGGATTGATTCCACAAAACGCACTGATACTCACCCACTGATTCTCTCACCCACTGACTCCTCAATTTACATTTTCACTGACTGGATTGCATGAAGACCAGCCTCTGGCTTCTTTGCTATTCATTCCATCCAGGAAAAGCACAAACCAACTGCAGCTGCTTCCTCAGCCTGACCAAGGGTCTTTAAACCCAAAAGCTTGCTAGAAAAATGTTTCCAACTACTCAGTTGGTGTAATAAAATGTATCAGATTTACCCAAAACAAGCACTGAACCTTGATAACCTCATCACGAGAAGCAAACTTCCTATGACCCAAAACACACTGAATGGATCCAGGCCATGCCATGAAAAGATACCATGTATATGTGTACATTTGGCCAAAGCGGGGGTGGGGATCAGGGAGAAGTGGTGAGTATGTGCCCCCTAGTCCAGCAGGGTCCACCCAGCCTCCCCTGCCAGCACTGGGAGGAGAAGGGGCCCCTCCCCTTCCCTGAAGCCCAGCTGCCATGGGGGGAGGGGTTCTCCAGTTTTGTGCTTGTCCCTTGCCCCAATACACCCTAACCGCCCCCCCCACTCTGCCACTGATGCCTTCTTTGCATCAAGGGCCCCCAAAAATTGTGGGCTGGCCCTGTATATAAGAGGTCAATGGGTATGCAGCTATCAGTTGTGAGAATCTCTCTTACACATCAACAGGATTTACTGTTACTTCCAAAGAGTAACTTAACATCCATGGTTTCTAACAGAAAAAGGGACAAATATTATAAACTATGAATACTGCTGGCAAAGTAAAAATAAACCTAGGATGAAAAGTACAAGAGATGGGAAGGGAGAAGAAGACTGGTACTATTAAGTCTTTCATCCCCTCCTTGGAAGTATTTGGATTGCATTGTTGCTAACGGACTGATAGGATACCCTCAACTATCAGTCATCAGGCAGAGAACATAGAAGTTTCAGATTACTAGGATGTTATTCACTAAATATACTTGAAATTCCCTGGGCCTTGAGAATAGGCATTTAGCTTTCAAAAGAATGATATGAAATACATTTTTATAGAGCAATGCTGATTTAAAAATGAATTCAGTTATCAATACAAGTAAAATCACCTTCTTACGCATTTAAATGAATAACCCAAATTGTATTTTAGTTATTGCTTTGTGGCGACTAAAATTGAATAGACTCTTCTCAAGTATATTAGGTTTTTTTTTCCTGTCTTTTCTTTTATAACATAAAAACTGGCAGTGAACTTAAAAGTGCTCAAAACATTTTTAATCTACTAATAGTGGGAGTCAGTTGCTGCCTACAGAGCCATAAAATAGAATCTGTTTACCTCTAAGAATCTATAGTGGTCAACCTTGGATAAGTTGTCTTTTTTCTAGTTTAGTCAAAAGATCAGTATGTGGACAGATTTCCTCTGAGAAGGAATCTAAACAGAAATACGAGATTCTTTCTGCTGTGAAACGCATAATTGAAAACTGCAGGATAGACGATCATTGTAGAAATTGTTGAAGTAAAAGTGTATTCTGCAATACCTTTCATCCTCAAAATCTCTCAGTGTTTTACAACCATCTATTAATTAAGCCTCACAACATGCCTGCAGCATTTTACAAATGAGCAAATCAAAGCCAAAAGAAGGGAAATGTATTGTCCCAAGCCAAAGAGAATGTCAGGGATAAAACCAGAACCCAGGAGTCCTGGCTTCCAGTTGCTTGTTCTGGTTACCTTAGAGCTATTGATAGACTTGAAGAATATTTTTAGGTCTGCATTAGACAATAAAGCATAAAAGAATGAAACTATATTCTTGTCTTTTTACATATCTTTAATCTCATCTTCTAATTGTTGCCCTCATAATAGCCCTGCATCTATGCAGGAACTGAGTTTAGAGCAACTTAAGCTATTCTTCTTCTTTCAGATGGCTGATGTAGATACAGAACAGCAATATAATTTTACATTTAGGTGGCTGAGCCAGACAATTGCATCAAGAGCAGCAGAGTGTATCTTATGATACCTCATTCATAATTGTGGATCAGGCATTGAGTTTTTATATGTTCCATGGTCTGTTCTGGGTGACCACAGCTGCACATTGAAGAGTTTTTCCACACACTGGGCAGATACTGAATTACCCTCTTTCTACAAGGAACAGTAAAGATCAAAAACACTGAGAATATGCCAGGGAGCATGAATTATTGTGGCTCATTGCTGTATATTTTCCATGGGTAAATAAAGCATTTCCTTCTTTAAGGATGTCAATCCAGCACCATTCTTAAGTGCAGTCAAATTTGACAATGCTGGCTTTTGCTTTAGAAACACTCAATTAAGGAATTCATATACAGACCCATGTTTTCATCTCATAAATAAATCTGATCTCATTTACACATTCATATATAAAAACTAAACTACCAATACTAGAAGACCAACACAGCCAACAACAAATTCTTATCATTCCAAAAATAACACGTTAAACAGAAAATATGTAAAACTGTGTGATATAGCCCAGCTAATATTTTATATATTTAACCTGTTTGAGAATTTAGGAGGTTTTACAAATATGGTAAAATAAAAATTTCAACCAAGAAAGTTTATATGTGAATTGAAAAAAATAAGTTAAGTAGTTGAGAAACATTTATATATATAATATATAAATAAAAAGTAATTATTTTAAACATGCCACTGTTCTATCTGTTACTTAGCTCAAGCTGTCTTTTTCTTTCCCACACTTGAAAAAGGGTATCTTGTCCCTGAAAGCTTGTCTAAATATCTCTTGACTATGCAGTTGGTCCTATAAAGATATCACCCACAAAAATCCTGTTTCTCACATATTTCTTGGACCATCATGGGTACAACATAACTCTGACATTACCTTGAATTGAAAACTCACTATCTTTCATAGAAGGTTTTAAATTTCTGACATGATTGAAATACATATTCCTAGAACCATCTTTAACTGGGCACTCTCTTGACAGATCATTAATGTAGGCTTGTGTCCCTTCGGGCAGTGGAAGAAATTGAATCTGGATACCTCACTTCCTAGGTGAGTCTCTAACCCTAGGTTATTACCTAAAAGTTGGGCAACATCATCACCATATCTGACAGCTGCCTTAAAAGTAGTGAGAGCCTTACTCAGCACCATACCTAGATTCCTGGAAGCCCTGGGAGAACTTTTACTATCAGGCCCCCCTTCTCCAGGGATAATGATAATAATAATTGGACAGTGGAAAAAAAATTACCATTTTTGGGTCCCCTTTCTTTTTGGGCCCCGGGTGGCTGCCCGATTTGCCCATGCCTGTGTCTGGCCCTAGCCCTACTCAGTTCTTTGAAGTAAAGATCTCTCTCTCTCTCTCCCTCCCCTTATCCCTAGAAGCAGAGTTCAGCTGAGTGCCAAGTGCAAAGAGATGCCTCCTTGCATCCATCATTATTCAAGAGCTGGATTCTGACACACCACTACCCTCAGCATTGAACTGACTAGATCTAGGTGGTTACCTGGCCAGTGTCCTGGATGTTCTACATCTCAATTGGAAGTGCCCTGACTCCCTGCACACTTTGCATATGTAACTGTGAAGATTCGGAGATTCAGCAATTCAGGCAGTCCCCACTTGCCACCACAAGGAGCTGGACCCGGACTCCATGTCGGTAAGAAGGGGCTAGGAGGGAGATGGTGGAGGGGACCATGGGAGGACCCCTGCCAGGCCCCATCCTCTGCCTGCTCCCCCAGCCCCACTAAGCACCCCTGACCCCCGCCTACTCTCCCAGCCCGTCAATGGCTGCCCCACCTGGTCCCAGCATCCCGTACTTAAAAAAAATAAAAATAAAAAATAGCCCCTCACTCTGGCTGGGAGAGCGGGCGGGGGTTAGGGCGTGTTTGATTTGGAAATATGGCCGATTCAGCTGTGGCCGAATCTCTGAATCAGATTTGGCTGAATCGCTTGGGATAGCGATTCAAATCACCAAATCGAATCACTGTCTCCCCAAATTGGCTGAATCTGAAGCAAATACAGCTAGTACAGCTTCACACAGGCCTACTGAGCACCTTTTTACACTCACATTGGAACACATAGGTAACAGAATATGTGAAGCAGTAGAATTTTTAGAATGCTGGAACTGATGCAGTCATCCTGACAACAGAATTGTATTCAAAATAATCCCAAATCACTGGAATGCAAAATAAACCTTTCATCAATTGGGACTTTGGTGCTAGGAATCTAGGTTATTTGGAGAAATTATGCTGTAAAGAGAGGATAGATATACATTTTTTCATGTCCTCATGAGTACAATGTTAACAAATTAAACAGTAAAATGGGATAAATGAACATTAATGTTTGGAAGTTTATCCATAACTGTGAATATTCTTTTTGTTTTATATTTTTTCCCTTTTTTTATAAGGTTAACTTTCATTCAATTTACTTTGTTTCTTTTGATATTCTCATTGATATTCCAAAAAATAAGAAAGCTTTAAAATGTTGAAATGAAAAATAAATCTCTGAGTTTATATCAGGTCTGAAGTTTCTCCAGACTTTATACACTCATAATCTGTGCATCATTAAGGAGCTATTACGGTCTGTTGTGTCAAGGCCTATGTGGAGAGAATTTAATTTGGAGATTGAAGTCATTATCCCTTCAGAACTGTTCTGGTCCTTCATGTCACTACGGTTGCTACACAAGCATACTAACTTTCCATATTAAATATTAGAAAGAAAGAAACATTGCATATGAGAGCCATTTTAGAACATTTAATCATTAGATTCCTTAAATATATTTTGTCCGTCAAAATCACAAGAAATAAGAACTAAGCCTTGCCTTAGTGAAGGCTAGGTAAAAAGACAATTAAACGTATGCAATCATTTAACATAGACATATTTTTGAAATAGTATTTAATTGCTATTAAACAGAATATTCAGAGATTGCATCCTCTGACATTTTTAAGCCAACGATGGTGAATAGGGATAGATCACTCAGTCTAGACACACCATGTTCAGATGCTGTCCCTCTAAAGCATTTACTTCTGACACTGTCAGCAGACACCAAGTACAAGGCTAGATAGAACATCTGACATTTCCTGTGTTCTTACTATGCATAAGCAAGTCTAAATCCTTAACTCTAGGAGATATCCATTCACACCAGTTATGTTGCGAAAATTATCTTTGGCCACATAATTTTGCTAGACATTTTTTAACAAAATAGTTTCCCAGCCTCAGTAGTATGAAGCTCTACTTAATGGAAGACCTCCTCTCAGACCATACAAAAGGAAGATTTTAGTATCACTTCTATAGTCAATATAAAATGCGAGATTGAAAGCATATGACATTGAGGCTCCGGATGTATAACTATGGAACTAAAATAAGTAGGTTCTGGTGCAACGAAGGCTTTGCCTATATTGTCCTATGTATGAACTCTTTGGGATTGTTTACAGTTGAGAGAGTGATTCAGTTTTCATACCCATTTAATATTTTGGCCACTGCTGCGATTTCAGCAAGGGTGCTAATTAGTGCCAATTGTGAAGCTGGTTTCTGTGATGTAGCCATCTGTCTTATAGACACTAAAATTTTTAATTACACCTTAAAATAATATAATAAGTCTCAAATCATTGAAGACCAGCCATCTATTACTTAAAAATCATGAATCGGTTGTCAGATGCTAAGGACTTTGAAAAAGTGCCACCTATAAAAGCCAGTAAGAGTTAATACACTCAAAGACACGCATGGATGTTTGGTTCCCTGGGGACAACTAGTGGCAGCGCACCTTGTGCCACCATCAGTTGTACCCATGGAACGCATGTGCCACGGATGCTCTGGCATGCGGCAAAATACCCCAGGTGAGGTAGAGGGGCCTGAGGCCAGCACTGGGTTGGCCCCAGCAGCCTTACCTGAGGTCCTGGGAGATTCCTGGGGCTGCAGGAGCAGTGATCCTGCTGCATGAAGCCTGGCCAGCAGCCACAGCCTGTCTCAAAGTGGCCCAGCTCTGGTTCTGAGTGGCACAAGCTGCCCCCGTGTCTGCCACTCTACTTTTTTCCACAGGTTTTTTTGATACCTAGATATCCAGGGGTTAATCCCCCCTCTCCCCCCCCCCGCCCCCGAAATGCTGCTCCCTTGCAGTGCAGAGAACAACTGAACATGCAGTATGTGGATCTGAATTCGGCCAAAATTTCTATTGCAGAGGAAATTTTGACATAATTTTATTCTCATTTTAAATATGGACAAAACCAAAGCCAGGCTCCTCCTTGCTTGCTCTTCTTTTGCCCTTTTTTTTTTGCCAGGTGTCCAGGAGGGGAGGAAAATTCAATACGAGGAATGATGAGTTGACCTCAGCCCTGCTTATTGCATGGTCTGATTGATCACTTTCCTAGGCAGTGAGAGCTATGAGTTAATAACCTCTCCTAGGTCTTGCATTTCAATGTAAACTCACAAGATTATACATATAAAAGATGGGTGAGTCCACCTGCCAGTCCCCATAAGACTCAAACAGAATTTACATGATTTCCCAGGTGGAACAGAATTGCAACAGAATGTAATTTAAGTTAGATACCATAGGTAGCCACATTAGGTTGCTTTTAAGTATGAACAGTTGACCAACATTGCTGATCCTAGAAGAAAGACCTGTCTTGGAGAATGGAAGATTAAATATTTTCATATTTGGCATGTAGAAATGTGTTATTAAAGTACTCTGCAGTTTTGCAGTTACAACAGAAAAAAATTCTTATGCTAAAGGCTTCTATTGTAAGGGTGAATCAAGTAATTAAGTTGATATCAAAATAAATTACTTAAAATGTCTTATTTTTGTGAAATAAACTACTTCATTTACTGAACTAGCATCAAATTTAGCATCACGTGACACTGCTGAGCAACATTTTCAAGAGCTGAGCGTAGTGTTTTCTCCATGTTTCAGTTTACTAACAAGTTTACCTTACTAGGAAATACCAGAGATCCCAAGAAAAACAAATGTCATCCTTTTAAAAAAGTTATTCATCTAATAAGGCTTTTCCAGGATAAAACTGCATGTGGTTTACAAATTCTCTTCAACAGCTCTTTCACCTGTGTCACAACCCCAAGTTGTGATTTTTGTTTTGTGTGCACTTCGGCACTGCTAAATTATTTTCCCGCCAAATTACAGCTTCTTTGCACGGTGGAGTTTTCTGCTGCAAAGGAGAACTCCGGTGCAACGGAGAATTTTCCCGCCAATTTATAGCTTTCTTTGCATGGTGCATTTCTTTTGCATCTCAGAAATGCACGGTGCAAAGGAGTTCCTGCCATTTGTATTTTAATTCGAGCCCCATTATTGGCTTGTGTTAAATTATGCACACGTGGTGGCTATCAATTGGCTTGCTAGCCGTATAAAGAGCTTGGGTGGTTTCCGCCCAAGTTGGAGAGAGAGCAATTGGAGTCCGAGAGGGAGAGCGCGAAGATCTCTAAGCGCTGCGGATCCTTATGAACCCAACGCATTTCTTAAGAAGGCAACAGAGGTTAAAACAGCCTCTGGCCTCTCCCCGTCGCCGAGCGCAATCCTAGGCATATCCCTATCCTATATACTCAATTGCCGAACCCACGGAGCCTTAACAACTCCGGGGCCAGAGAGCCGAACCAAACCCACGGAGCCTCGACAACTCCGTGGGAAAGAAATTGCCGAACCCGCGGAGCCTTAACAACTCCGGGGCCCAAGAACCGAATTTGTCGTAGTCCTCCAACAAGGATTTAAGCGGAGATGAACCTGGGAAACTGTCCATTCTACACTGTGACCACCTTGGGTGTAAGTAAATAATCTTTGAATCAACCACTATGCCTCTGTGACTAATTCTAGCCCGTGCGTACCTTGCCACTACGCGGTCTCTTCTGACCCTGCATGCCTGGGCTGCTGGCCACAGCCCGCGTGTAAAAAGACGGGTCCGCGTATTGCTCCCAGCTCGCACATGGCGACATGGATGGGATCGGGAGGCGGCCCGCACAACCTGGAGGTAGGTAGGGATTTTTTAATGCTTTTAAAGAACAACTGAAATGGAAAGAATTATATTGAATGTCTTTCTTTATATAAAAAAATCCTCTGACTGACTTTTAGGAAGTCTGAAACCAATTAGAGACACTGCTTTAGGACAATGTAGGAGCAGTAATAAAAAAAATAAAAGGAAATTCAGAGTTTAAAAAATTTTAAACAATGGATTATTTCATGCAGCTAACACAATAATGAGCCTATTTCTATGCAAATTAGTTCATTATTATTAATATGTGCTGGCTCCTGAGCACAGAGTGAACCAATTTTCCCAAAACATTTCTGAAGGAAAAAAAAAAAGTTTGTAATAAGTAACTCTCTTTTATAACAACTTTTTTTTTTAATTTTGTTAAAGGAAATAAATCAGGGAAAATTAAAAATCTGACATATGTATGAAATTTGAAAAGAATATAAACAATTTGGCTGAGAAAGGAGACAGTCATTTTGACATTAGGTTGAATAGATTCCACCTGAGAATATTCCTTTAAGATCTCCCCCGCTCCGACGGTCTGAAATGTGCTTGAGCATGCTAGGCCTTGATACATTTGGATGCAAGCACCCACTCTGGACTCTTTTAAGATACATTTGGACTCCTATCTTGCTGTGATCCTTTGACCCTAGCTGACTTCCTGCCCCCAAGACAGGGGGCTGGACTTGATGATCTTCCGAGGTCCCTTCCAGCCCTAATGTCTATGAAATCTATGAAATAGCCTGGTACTGCCAAACAGCTCTTCTGAAAGTTTCCTGGAAACTAGTAGGTTATGTTTAAATGTTCTGGTACTTTTCTCTGTTCCAATCGCTCAGTAAGGCCCTGGCTCTGTAAATATGCATGCATGTGCTTAACTTCCTGCATGAGTTGTCTCGTTGAAGGCAATACGTTTTCGCAAGTTAGAAGATAGAATTATGTATTGTTGTTTAAAATAATTTGTTTGCATACACAAGAGAACACAAGTATCTTGCTTCTCCTAAAGCTTTTCAAAGGCCTTCTCAGAATCACATAGCTATCTCAAGCACCTCAGATTTTCAGGAAGGGAGATATAAAATAAAATAATTACAAAAGTACTTACATGCGCCTTATGGGTTTTTTTCTATTTCAACAACATTTCTTTTCATTAAAACACGGTAAAGAAAAACCATTATCCCCATTTGACAGACACAGAGAAACCACACAAGGACTTTGGTACTTAACAACCAGACAGCATTACCTAGCTTTTAGATGTCTGTCCTCTGAAATTGAATCCTGAATCAGATACCTTGGTTCCATATATTTTGTATAGGAGAGAACTATGTGCTTCAGAAACATTAGATCAGCCTGAGAGCAGAGAAGGGAGCTACCTAAAGTCAGTGCTCCCAAGGCCTACAAAAAGAAGTTACATTCTCCAAGGATAAATAGTAAAAAGATTCACAAGATAAGAAGTACTAACAGTTTATCCTGGGACATCACAGTGTACATTCAGCTACTCACTAAACCGTGATTAGAAGGGTGGTGTGGGTACATTATAGTCCCAGACTTTTCTGTTCTGAGAAACACAGGCACAGGTTGTCCGCAGACTAATGCAGTGCTTGTTCCTAGCTTAAATGTACAGCTGCCTAGAGCAAGCCAGTAGGGTAACACAGACGACAGGGGTAAATCTCAAATTCTGTTTCTAGGCATTTTGTTAGAGGTTGCAGAAAAAGCAGTTTTATCCATTGAAGATCCAAAGTACTGCAGGTAGTTGCCCTTTCTTTTAGAGATATGAGCAGGAGATGATTGTGACACATCTCCCAACCCTTAACCTAAAAACTGAGTGGCTGGAGCAACTATCATAAATGTAGGATACTAGTTCAATTTCTTCCTTTCCCTTGATAGGTTTCAAACCTACAGTGACTCTCTCCCAGGACAGTGCTTTAAGCAGCATTTTCTATCAGTTCTGTAGTAGCTGTGCCTCTGCACAGATAAGAATCTATGGGCCGGACAGAGAACACAAAAAGGAACATTACTTGTTTAGGAACTCATGTCTAAATGTAAATTCTTCTCCAAGTCCATTGGCATATTTTTATGCAACAATGGTTTTACATAAAATATGTAACCATAAGCTACAGAACAGATTCACTCTTGCGTTTTCTCTGGCCTATGAGTATTGAAAGCTTCAGCATAGTGGCACAGCTTCAACAGGAAGGAATGAAGGGGATTTCACTGAGAGCAAACCATAGTCTGATAGTCACTGTACTCTTCTGGATGGAAGGGCATGTGAGTTTTAACCTACTTTGGCAGAGGTGGGAATTGAACTTGCTTCTCTCATCCTTGGCGTGTACTCTGTTACTACATATAAAAGGGGAGGCATAACCACCTCGTTTTGCTCTATTTTAGTAGAAAACTGGCCACCACGTCATTTTGTGACTTAGGACTTTGGGTCTGTTGGCAATAGATATGTTCTAAGGGTACATAACAGATAAGGATCCTCTGAGGACAGGTGCACAGTGCCTGATTTCTTGATCTTGATTGGACTTAGACATATGATAATCACCAAGTGATTCTGTCCTGTCAAAAGAGCAGAACTTTCATGTACTTAGGGAAAACTAAGATTAAAACTTGCAGTCCCTTTCAAATTGAAGAACCTCTAGGGTTAGACAACAGATAAGCAGCAGTTTCAGAAACAAAGCTCTGGGTCTGACATCTAAATTCTGCTTAAGTTCCTACATTTTTTTCATTTCTGACTCTATATGACTTATCCAAGCTCATCAAGAAAGACTTTAGTAAAATAAGGAACTGAGAACCTAGGCCACTCTCTGGCTAACGCTATACCTACCCACAATACAGCCTACAGTGCCTCTTTAGGCTCAAGAGGACATGAGTCTCAAGGAAGAGTCTGTTTAGCTACGAATATTGAAGGACATTGTATTCTTATGGATCTAATGCATCCTTTTGAGCTAGATTCACTGTATTCCCACCCAAGAATGTCATTGTAATAGGCAGAAGATGAGTGGCATAGATCTGGTAAAACTGCCTTTCACTTCCTGATGATTCTTCTGTCACAGGAATACTCCTCAAGTTGATCCCCGAAGGCTTTGTGCCCAAGATGGAAACAGGAGTTATTAGGGCCTCAGGGTCTGGGCTGGCAAATATAGGACATGACCAATGAAACGAAAATGAGAGGTTGGAGTCAGACAGCAGGATGATTAGCCTACAATAACATTTAGAGAGAGACAAAATAAATTATACCAGTTTATGAGTTCTGTTAGACATATGTACTTTTCTGAAAGATATAAATGCAGTATCATGAGATATACTGAAGACATATATGGATTTCAAAAGAAGCTTAGTGTAATGATGCCAAGATTTGCTTTCAGGAAGTTCTGATTATAATAGGTCTTGACACAAAAATATACAGCAGATCTGAAATAGAATGTTGATTTCATTTTCACTGATGCTAGAATTAGAATCAAGTGAGAATTAATTATTTATTTCCCAGCAGTAAAGTAAGATATTTGATTTTTGGATAGATCTTAGCATTCCTTTTTGTCTCGATAAATAGATGTTAAGACCTCTATTTCACCAGATTTAATAATGTTTGACACATGCTTCATTGTTTAGTTATTATTGTATAATATCCAATAAAGCAAGAGTAAAAACTAGATTATTTAAAAGTTGTTCTTAGTTTTCTTAAAACAAAACTTGTAACACCAAGTATACTGATATGGAAGCCTGCTGGATTTTGATTATTTGTTTTTCCTTCTGACTCAATTTGCTATACAGTTTCATGACAATCTTGATAAATGAAACTATCCTTGAGAAAACAATTTAACATTAAACTAAGACTCTAACAATTAAGACCAAGTAAGGTCAAGAGTCCAGTAAACACAGTGTAATGATATTATAGCCCTTCTGCTCTTCTTATTAAATTCATGGTTATTTTCCTTTTGTTCTTACTCAAAAGATACTCTCCCCCAAATTATCAAGGAGTTTGTCATTTTAATAATTTGCTCTGCAACTCCAACATTTTTATATAGATATACAGGTAGTAACTTTATGCATTTAATATTTCATCTGTGGTAAAAGTTAATTTCATGAGTCTGTAGGTATTTTGTTTGATAAATAGATATTTACTTTATGTGTCATTCACATTCCCCTATTATAGACACACATGAAATGAAAATAGGCTAATACAATCACTAAAAAACCTTTCACTTAACTTCAGAAAATGGAAAGATGAGATGGTACTGTGTGTGTTACTAATAACTAAATAACATGGTGACTTGAATAAAGGTATTTGATCAAAAGCTTATCCAACAGCTTTCCCCTACTACACAGTTGGTCCAATTAAAAAACGACGAATTATTACCTCTCCCTCATTTCCTCGACCATCATGGGCACGGCAACACTCCAATCCCACTACATGAATAACATGATAAGTTTCTGACAATGCAATCATTACCTCTTGGAAGTTTTCAAAGATATCTAAGGCAGAAAGCCCTCCTTTAAAGACAAGAAAAAGAGGAATCTGGAAACAGGATTATATTCCAAAGAGCTGCAAGAATCAGTTAACTTCCATGTAGAAATTAGTTATGCATCTCTAGAAAGGATGGCATTTTGAGAACTTGGAACTGGACATTTTGAAACCTAATTTCAAAAAGTGTATTGGGTTCCTGTTAGTTTCCCTGCTGTGTTGGCATTAGCATCCATACCTGAATTAGGAGCAAAGTCAATGTCCAGCACAACACAAGGCTTAGTTTATTTTTCTTGCATCTTTTTTTTAAGCTGAATTCTAGAAGCCAGCTGACATCTGAGGTATGCATTTGAATTCCTTTTTCTTTGACATGCTCGGATTCATTGTAGCTAGCTGTGCAATCAGACTTGGCATGCCTGTTCTGGGTAGCTCTGTTGGTGCTGATGTCTTGAAGTTATTATTTGTATTAATAAATGACAAGCTGCTGCCTATAACCACTATACTGTATACCCACTGAGTCTGCCAGGGCACAAATATGCTCATAGCTGATATGTTAGTCCTATCTGCCTTGCCCTTTATATAAAAACAGACTGTAACAATTACAAACTATTCAATGACACCATTAACTGACAACACTGGTAATAGCTAGACACTGGTGAGACTATTATGGTACTATATAGAGCAATACAGAGTCAAGAAAAATGGTATAACTTAATATTCTTCTATAAGTAAGGTTGTTACAGTATCAAAGCTTTCTTAAGAAAAGTGGAAAGTTCACACTTTCCGAAACAGAACCATAAAGCCCAAAGTTTGTAACTTGTATATAACTAATTTCAGCATTTTTTATTAGTGCATACCTATCCCTAATAGCTTTATTTTGTCAGCTGTCAGTATGATCCTTCCATAGTGTCTTCATTTCATTTTTTCCAGAAGACTTTTATATAGTGCCTATTTCTGGATGAGTGAGTAGTTGATTTCTTGATTCAAGCTGGGAACATTTAACAAGGTTCATTATAGGAAAATAGGAATGCAAGTGGGAAAAAAGAAGTACATGTGTCATTTTATTATCTAATGGAGAAATCTATTTGATCGTAAATCAGCTGTGAGTATAGAGGCCACAACCCTGTAAGTCTTGTATCCAGTTCACTGGGGATGAGTGTTGTGCCTTCTAATTGCATTTTGCCATGTAGAGTATATATTAAATCTGAGTAAGCCACTGTATAAAAATATTAGCAGTCTCTATTCAATGTATTTCCAAGTTTAAGCAGATAAACATTGTAGTTTAGACCACGTCATATTTCACATAAAATATGTAATACAAATATTTTAAAGAGACAGCTTCAATTATAAAAAAAATCACAATTCTGATTTTTTTTTGCCTACTGTTAAAAATCATAAACTAAAAATCAAACAAAAAAGACTCAGAATGAAAGAGATTAGTGAAGAATCATTTTCTCAGTTTGTTCTTGTGTTTTGAAAAGCCCTTTTTAACTAGTCAACTTTAGCATTTAGATAATATGTCTGTGCATAACTTATCAATTCTTAACTATATTATGAAATTGCTGCATCATGGAATGCCTCAATGTGTAGAATTTACCATTTCCTGTCAGTGCTGTGTAAGAAGTTTTCCAGAGATAATGAAAAGTTAACCTTAATTATTGTTACTTTGACAACTGAAGAATAAATATGATAAAGAGGGTGCCTGAGTTGAGAAAACAGTTTAAGTCTGTCTGTAGGAAGGAAGAAGTGTTAAGTGGAAAATCCCCTGATGTAGAACAAAAGAATCTGCTGGTGCTACTGGGACTGAGACCAAAACAGGATGCTTTAGCAGGAAAGAAGAATAGGTCAGGTTTTTATAACAGGATGACCTGTTAAAAAAAAAAGCAGATGTGTAGCAGTGCATCTTCCCACCTGGAGAAGCTTTTGTTGTGCCTGGGGCACCACCAGTTCCTGCCATGCCAATCGTAGCAATGTGAGCAGCTACTGCTGTGGCAATGACTACTTCTGCACCCCCTAAAGAGGCAATGCCCATGGCAGCTTCCCTGGCCACCTCATCTCAGCTATGCTACTGAGCCAGACAAGTAAAACTACTTGTAAAAAACTAGGAACAAGCTTAATGAAAATGAGGAACAAACTTAACGGGAGGCAAGAGAATGGATCCTGGGATCCTTAGACAATTTGGCTTAAACCCATAGAATGTCCCAGGTTGGTGTGGAAAATGAGCCAGGGAAATGCATGTAAAAGTTTATTATATTGTAAATATATATATATTTCCCCTGATGTAGATGTAAATATGTTTGAAAATCCAATGCAAAATCTGTCTATGTGCTTTTAGTGTCCACAGAGTTGGAGTTCTTGGAAGCTTTAGCTACTGCCAAATCTGACAGCAGTCAGCATTGGTGATACTGAGAGCACATAGCATTTGGGCATTGTGGTCTCATTGCTAGGAAGGAATAATGGACAAAAGATCTGAGCCCTGGAAATGTGTGAAAGAGTCCAAGAAGTAAACAGTATTTCAGACTTCCTGAACCCAAACCAGCCATTTTACACATGGACTCACTGGGTTGGAAAATAACATAGAAACCTGCTAAACTTCCTGATAGGAGTCTATCTGGTGTAAAAACAGTTGGTTGTTTCTGAAATGGCCTTTTAGTCAATTTTTGTCTGTTTGTGAAGGTCTATGTTATAGCAATAGGAAAGAAAAAATATACAGGTTAAAGGAAAACATATTATTTATATAGGTGATGTATTTAAGAAACATACTATAAAAATATCACACTTTATGCCTCAGTATATTAAAATTGTTTAAAAGTAAGATGTAATCGATTTGATAATGTTGCTATCCCAAACCTGGGAAATTACAGAAATAATAGTTACAGTATTATTTTGATTTAAGTACTCCTTAAAGAGACCCTCATAATCAGTGCAAGATCAAAAGAGTTCTACCACCACTTAATGGATCAATAACAACTAACAATAACTGGTTATCAGACTAACCAATCTTAATTTACAGCAATCGGTAATGTACAGTACTTTAATATTAACTTATATATTGTACTTGGAAAATTATATGGAAATCCATTTAACAAATGTCCTGAATGTCATGAGACCTACAACTATTTTGAATATGATGAAATAATGCCATGTTAGTATGAAACAGACTGTAGAAATTGCTTTTTTTAAACTAAATATTTGGACACCAGTATACATATATTAGCATCAATAGCTGAATGAGGAGCAAAGTCAATGTCAAGAACAACATGGGGCTTAATTTATTTTTCTTGCATCTTTAAAAAAAAAAAAGCTGAATTCTGAATATTCTATAAAAGATGTGTGTGTGTGTATATATATATATACACACATATGTACGTAAGTCACAAGATCATACAGAAATTCTATGTATTCTGGGCCAAATTTTGTAGGGAGTAATACACCTACTAAGTCACATTCTCTGATGACTTAAACATTTGAATACTTTTTGCTTTACTTCATTGGAAATTTCACTTAACTAAGGACAGTAAAATGTAGTTTGCATTTGTGCTAATTCTGATGGAATAATGCACTTGAAGTATTCTAATGTGTTCCTGACAATGTCTAAGCATTTAGATAGGTCTGGAGTTTTGAATACAAGTACCCCAGCCTGCTTGGTGTACTATTGCAATAGTTACTATTAAATACCTTTCATACCATTTATTTAAAATAGGAAAAAGAAAGCAAAACACTTAAAAATACTGAAAATGCTAAGCATTTTGTTATATTGAAGTGATGTGGTTGCCGTGATAATCCATTACATATACAAGGGCAAGAATCCTTGCAACCTTGCTGCTGGAGAAAGACAAGCACAACACATGGTCTTATCAGCTGCTCACAGCAGTGTTGTAAAAGAAACAGTTTTGGTTGACTAAGCTAGATTCATTTTCAATCAGAAACAAAAGGAGACAGATAGGAAATATAAGAAATGTGGTAGGAAAACAGAAAGGCACAGTGTGATGATGATGGGGATGATAGCACGAAAACACTTTTCATATTCTAGCTAGTGTTTGGGAAAAGCCAGTGGTAGGGGATGCCATCTTTATAACTTTCTCTAGCCCAATGAGGACAATATTACCTTTACCAGATTGAGATTTATACATACATACACACATTTTTGCAGTTTTAGTTTCTTAAGAGACTTCAGCCCTATAGAGCTATAGATCTCTCTCTCTATATATAGATAGATAGATATAGATATAGATATAGATATCTATAGATAACCAGGAATATTGGCAGTATGATATCCAAAGAGAATTTATCCTTACCAATTTCAAATCATACATACTTTCAGGTATTGCACAGATTCTGACTATTCATAGAATATTTTTATCTTTATACACACACAGACACATACACACACACTGTATAATGTGGTTTACTTACTTTCATTCTTTAAATCTGTTTGAGTAAATTCATTCATAAATTAAGTTCATTTTGTATAATTCTCTCATTACTTTCATGGAAACATTTGGATGAAATAGTTTTGTTTTTGCATAAATTTGCCTATATGATATACAATTTTCTCTAGATCAAGTAAAATCAGCCTCCCCCATTTTAAGATTTATGCCAATACCACAGAGAAAGTCTACAGCTGCATCTGAGTGATGTAGTATTATATTCTGCTCCCACTTCCCATGGATATTTATGCATTTTTTTCCAATGACTATCTAATGCAAAATAAAAGAATCGTCCTAGAAGCAGGGACAAGGGCTGAAGAGTCCTCTATCCCAGGGGACTGGGCTTTTTACTAAGCTACACAATAAAATTCTATCTTACTTATTCTCCTTCTGTCCCCTTGATTCTCACATTCCTGGTAGCACAATGTGTTAGCTTCTTCAACAAGATGGGTAACAGACCTCCAGATACAGGCAAATGTTTAGGGAAACTTCCCTAGGAAATGTGAGAGAGAGATTTAACTCCCCTCAGGGTATGTAGGGTCTAAAATCCAAATCTTGCTTTCTTCATATTCTAAACACTAAGGCTAAGTACAGTCATTCAAAAAGTACCCGGTGGAAGTACTCTAACTTATCATGCTTTACTCAAAGTGCTATAAGTCAAAGCGGGAACCAGCCAAACAGGTATGTGTTATTTGGTGGGAGGTGGGTTGTGGGGGGAGCTTCCAGCCTGCTTGGCTGCTGAAGATGCTCCTGCATGCCTTCCAGGAGGCTGACAGAGCATCCCCTATTCCCAACCATGCTGCCCACCCTCACCCCATGGCAACTGTCAGCAGTGGCTTGGGGAAAAGAGGGGGGACACAGAGCCCCCCTGCAATGAGGTCCCCCCCACAACTTGTTGGCTGGGGTCTGGGGGGAGCTTGTATATGCAGGGGGGCTTCCCTCCCCCCGCATCTTGACAGCTGCTGTGCAGTGCAAAACAGCACAGCCTAGCTGGGGCTGCTGCAGGGGAACGGCTTCAGGGTTTGTGTCCCTGCAGTAGCCCTGGTGTGCTACTGTCTGGCCAGGGCTGCTACAGGGGGAAAGACACTGGACTCGTTCCCCCACCACACCCCCATGCCAGGTGGCAGAGACGGCTGTGATGACAGAAACCTGCCTTTCCCCATTCCCCCCTCTGCCAGGCAGCATTGGGGCTGGGATCAGAGGCTGTGACTGACTTAAGTCAGTCACAGCCAAGGGGATGGGGCTGGCCTGCTCAGGTAGAGCACAGGAGCTCTAACCTACACTAGAGCTTAGTCCTGTGCAACATCACCTGGGATGGCAGTGATCGCACTCTAAGTTACCCTTGATGTGATCTGGCATGGATATTAAACATAGCACTCTAACAGCAAGTGCTTTAGGTTAGTGTACATCCATCCAGGATTAGTTTAGAGTAACCGTTTTTAAAGTGCTTTATGCGCCATGAATGTCTGTTCTCTTATGACCGTAAAGTGCTCTCTGCATACTTAAAGAGCATTAAGTGTAACATCTGTACCCAACCTAAGTTATTTGAATATGGATAGTGGCTCCACAAACCTGTCAGATAGCCATGTAAACTCAGAATTGAATCCCAAGTGAAGAGAATGCTCTAATACACAACTCTGAATTGGGCACCTAAATGCTAGAGTGGGGCCAGATTTCAGATAAATTCCTGTGCCTAGTGTTTTCTGTTGTCTAGCTCTGGGTACCTCTGTGCTCTCCTAGTAAGCAAAGAGAAAAAGGTACTTACTTAAAGCCATTCTATAGATAAAATATTTAGGAACCTAAATGTGATCTTATCTATTTGGATTATTTTTCAGAGGCACCTGTTCCCCATTGATGGCACAGGAACTCTTGATACCTAAACCCCAAAATCCATGTTTTCTGTTTTCCAATTAAGCACTAGACCTGGCCTTAATCCCTTGATTTAGCTAAGTAAAATACAGTGACAATTAATTTGTTGGATGCTCCTATTTTGATTTAATTTAGTTTTATATCAGGTTAAGTTAATTTGGTTAGGAACCAAAACCAATTAGTCTTAAGCCATGTAGATTGCACAAGTTTAATGAAACAGATTTAGTAACAGACGTCATTTAAACATACCAACTTTTTATATAGATGAAGTCTTGCATGATATTTCCAAGAAAAACACCTCTTCAGTGAAGGATGCAATATGAGAATATATAATGAAGAACAATATTAACATTTGTCAGTGAGCTGATTTCTTCCCACTCCCACTAATTTTGGGCCTTCTCAAATGTTCAACTTTTTTATCACAGACTGAAGAAGCATTTTGCAAATTATTTATGAGGACTCTAGCAGTCTAAGACACTAGGGAAATAATCATCATTTTGTGGAATATAAAATTCCACCTAGAAATAATGACTCTTACGGCCTGATATGAAGTAAGGCCCTCAGTTTTACTTCCAAAAGATTAGATACTAATATTCCAAACAATGTATTTCTTACATGCTTCTTTTAACAACATATATAACAATATCTTATTTCTCCAATTTTCATCTTGCTAAAGTGTTTGCTCCTGAAGATTTGAAAATAACAAATATGCAACATGGAAAAAAAATCAGCAGAAGTTTGGTGAGAATGTCAGACAAAAGATTGGTTTGACTACCTTACGCACTTTACATTCCAAATAAATTCAAAGACTAAACTCTTCATGTTAAAATACACTAGAAAATGCAGAAATACAAAGTATGGTCTATCCTTTGTTTGCTAGTCTTATGTTGAATGACTAGAATTAATTTTGAACTATCAAATTATTTGTACTGAATATATGGGATTTGTATTACTGTCACTATCCACAAGCGTATCTATAATGCATGTGAAATGACCACCTGAGTCTTTGGCCAGATTTTCACTTAAACCTTTTCCCTTAACTAGTCAAATTTAGTCAATGAAAACATTATCTGTGGAATAATTCAAGACCTTGACCACTAGAAAAGATCATTGCAGAAAAGTGATTTTTAATTACTTCTTACTGAGAGAAATTTAACTCAAGTCACTAAGGTGATAATATAACGCAAGCCAATTAAATAGAACTATTTAAATTTAATTACCTCCACGGCAGGGTTACATCCTTTGGAAAAAAGGTTCTTCTATTGTATGGG
>NW_005843248.1:1726-39348 GCF_000455745.1 Alligator sinensis | reverse complement strand
TAATTATTTTTGAACAGTTTGAGGCCCATTTTGATATTACTTATGTCCTACAAATATTTTTCACCATGCACAATAATCCTATAATTTAATGCACAGATCAGACAAAAATGGCCATGAAACATGTATGGGAAACATAAAAAGAAAAGCTGAGTTTATGGTTAGGGATAGGCATTCAAAAAGCAGGAGCCTAAAATGATTAAACTAACCTTGAAAGATTGAACTGATTTGCAAGTGAATAGACATTCACTTTTGATTTTGGAAATGCAGGCATGTGCCTGCAGTGGCTCAGGCTAGAAGCTGGAGAGTGCTAGAGCAGCCTTCCCTTCCCTTCAGCAGCAGCTGCTTTCCCCCCTGTTCCTGCTTGGGTTGTGGGAGGCCTGTCCAGAGCTGGCTGGCATGGCTCTGTTATCTGCCCAGGTCTGGGGCTGTAGCTTCAGCTGGGGCTTCAGAGCTGCAGGGTTGGGGCTCTGGGGCTGAGCTGAGCTGAGCTGGCCTGTGGGTGCTGCTGACAGCAAAGGCAGAGGGGCAGGTGTGGCAGCAGTAACAGCTGTGGCAATGGCAGCTGGAGGTAAAGGGGGCAGAACAGCCCACCCAGCCCTGGCCAGCTCACAGCTTGTGATGTGGCTACAGCCGCGGGGTGCTGCACAGGGCAGGGAGAGTGGTGGTGGCTGCAGCGGGTGGCTGCTGGGCTTGGGGTCCACCAGTGCCCCTAAGTCACCTTGGCATCCTGCTACCCAGCCAGCCATGAATGACACATGCCTCTCGAGGCTGGGGAGGCAGGTGGCAGTGTCAGCATTGGCAACAAAGGCATGTTGGTGGCAAGCGGGGACTGTCCACAGGCAGCCACGATGGTGTCAACAGTAAGGGCAGGCCAAGTGGGAACCACACACAGGCGGCCACAGTGACACCTGCAGTGAGGGCAGGCTGAGTGGGCAGTGCCTGCAGGCGGCTGTGGTAGCATTGGTGGCAAGGGTGGGCTGAGTGGGGACCGCTCATAGGCGGCCGCAGCAATGTCAGTGGTGAGGGGGGTGGTGAGCGGTGACCGCCCACAGGTGGCGACGCAGGTGTCAGTGGTGGTCAATTTTGGGGGGGGGCGGGCATGTGCCCCCCCATGCCTCCCTATGCACCGCTTTATGTAGCCAGCCCTCACCTGTGCTGCCGGGCTGCAGCCTGCTTGAAAGGGCCTGGCCCCTCTACATCTGTTCAGCAGTATCCACAGGCCAGCTGGCTCAGCCTCACAGCCCCAGCCACTGGTGAGACTGGTGGATGGCAGGGCCATGCTAGCTGTTCTGGCCACACTCCCTCCCCTGCTACTGGGGAATGGCTGACAGGGCTGCTCCACTGCTGTGCCCTGGCCAGGCAGACCTGGGCTTCCAGTGGGATAGGGGACAAAGAAGAAGATTAAATCCTCCTCTCTCTCCCTGTTTGCTTCAGGCTATGGAAGGTGGGGTGGGACTGACAGGAGCTGCTATAGCCTGGCCAAGCAGACCCTGGCTGCAGCCCCCAATTGGAAGAGGGGAGGGAAGGGGGAATAAACCCCCTCCCTGCTCCCTTTGCCTCAGGGGGCCATGCTGACTGACGTCTGCCTATGCCCCACCATTGATCTGGCTAAAGAGCACAGGGTTGGGGCCAGCTCTGCTGTCTGGAGGAGGCAGCACAGCCCAGCCTAGGACTGGAAAGCATGCTGAGATGCTGGGGGACTCTGGTTTAACTTAAATGAGGAAGGGGTCTTGGACTTAATTTGCATAAACCGATTTGACCCAAATCAGTTAAGTCTCATACTACATCCAACCATATTTATCTTAAACCATTTTCAACCATTTTGAAACTACTTTATGCTGAACTTCTGTTCTATTACAGTTTTGGCTTCATTGCGGGCAGATCTTGTCTTAGCAACCTTATCTCCTTTTATGATCAGGTAACTTACCACCTAGATAAGAGAGCGGAGGTTGACATTGTATACCTTGACTTCCAAAAAGCTTCTGATCTGTTATCCCATGATGTTCTCACAACAAAATTGTAGGATTGTGGGCTGAACTGTGAGATAGTTAGGGAGGTATGAAGCTGTCTGTGGGGTAGGAACCAGAGAGTTCTAATGAATGGATCTGTGTCATCTTGGTGAGAAGTGGCCAGTGTTGTCCCTCAGGGGTTGGTGCTTGGTCCAGTGCTATTCAACATCTTCATCAATGATTTGGATGTGGGGGTGAAGAGCTCACTGACCAAGTTTGTGCACAACACCAAGTTATGGGGAAGTGTGGTCACACTTGAAGATAGGCTGCAGATACAGGCGGACCTGGACAGGCTAGCAAGTTGGGCAGATCAGAACCAGATGAAGTTCAACATCAAGAAACTGGGGACAAAAATCCCCTACACACCTACAGTCTTGGCAATATCAATCTGACCAGCATTATGAATGAAAGGGACCTGGAGGTAATAATAGACTACAGTATGAACATGAGCCGGCAGCGTGATGCTGTAGCCAGCAGGGAAAGTAATACTCTGGCATGCATTAATTGATGCATCTCCAGCAAAATCAAGCAAGTGATTCTTCCACTGTACTCAGCTTTGGTGAGACTGCAGCTGGAGTACTGCATCCAATTCTGGGCACCGCACTTTACAAGGACATGGGAGTCCAGAGAAGGGCCACCTGTATGATCAGAGACTTGCACAGCAAGCCATATGTGGAAAAGCTTAAGGACATCTTCAGCCTAAAAAAGAGAAGGCTGAGAGGGGACTTGCTAGCAGCTTACTGATACATCAGGGGCATACATCACAGGCTTGGTGAACAACTGTTCACCAGGGCACCCTTGGGGAAAACCAGGAGTAATGGTCACAAATTCCTAGAAGACTGTTTCAGGCTCAACATTAGGAAAAATTTCTTCACAGTCAGGGTGTCCAGACTGTGGAATTAGCTCCCTCCAGAGGTGGTGCAATTGCCTACCCTGGAAATCTTCAAAAGGAGACTGGACAGTCACTTTACTGGGATCACCTGACCCCAGTTGTTTTTCCTGCTTGGTACAAGGGGGATGGACTCAATAATTTTCTGAGGTCCCTTCCAGCCTCACAATCTATGAATCTATGGCTGTGTGTAGATGAAACAGGGGCCCTAAATTGAAGCTGTGGGTTTTAAAAAACACTACCTCAATTTAAGGCTGATTAAAGCTCCATGTCATGCACACACCCCACTGATTTACCTGCTTCAAGTCATGCACACACCCTAGCAACTTACCTGCTTCTCCAGCAGGGAGGGGAGGGCATGCTGCTGGCAGGTGGAGCAGTCCCAGGGCTGTAGAGGAGCTGGTGCTTCCCTCCATGGCAGCGGTGCCCCGACTCCCAGGTGGCAGCCGCCTGCAGACACCCGGCTCAGGCGGTCCCAGGGGGCACCGCAGCTGTGGAGGGAAGCATCGAGCCCCTGTGCAGCTCAGGCAGGCAGGCAGGCAGGCTCCCAGGAGAGGGGTGCAGGAAGATTAGGCTCGACGCTTTTCTTGGGCAGAGCCTGCTTTCCTGGGCTGCTGCCAGGCTGCCTGCAGAGCCACAGAGCTGCACAGGGTCCGGTTTTTCACTCCATGGCTGTAGGGGCAGCAAACTAAAAATCCTTGAAGGAGTTTTATTTTGCTGTGCCCCAAGTCATTTAAGGTGCATTACACCACCAAATTTCCTGCAGTGGCTGAAATTAATGTGCAATACACTGCCAAGACATGCAAACATCAGCACCATTAAAGCAGCGCAAAAGCATTTAGTCCACTTTAAAGTGTTGTGCACATATGCCTCTCGTTTCATGTACACGTGGCCTATGAATCTAAGTTTTAAACCATTTTCTGATTACTTAAATGGTTTATGTGTAACTTCTGTCCCTAACCAACATGTCCAAAAGGGGGGCAGAATATGAAGGTATTCTGATACTGTAGTGATGAAAATAGCATAAGAATTTATATGAACCTACAAAGAATACATTGGACTAGACAAGAACTGGTCCAAATTCAGTGAGATGCTTGATCAAAATTCACTCTTATTTTTACCACTGTAAATCTAAAGCAAAATCCTGAGTATCCTTTCTTATACTTCAGTGGAACTACTGTGTATTTATGCTAGAGTTTAGCCATTTCTCCTTGGATTCAGCTTGGGCTTTCTTCCTTTCAGTTGAATATCAAATGAGTTTAATGCTTCACAGTTCTAGAAAGTTAAATCCAGATTTTCAAACATCAAAAGTCACAAAAGCAGAAGCATCCATGGGCAAACTTACACTAAGGTCCTTAGCTATATCATATATATATATATACATGATATATATATTATATATATACACATATCTATAGACAGAATTTTCCATTTCCTATTAATTTAAGCAGTTCACTCATAGTCACTCCACTAATCATGTATTGGAGCCTCCCTCTTTCTGTCAGAACATTGCATAAAGTGTACTGTGATTTATAACTTTGTTTTCTTTTATTAGCAACTAAAAGATCTTTTCAATTTTTTTACTCAGTGCCATACTTAACTTCCTACTATACTAATAAAATTTATGGGAATATTTGTAAAAATGAAGAAAACATAAAATTCTATTCAACTTATAGTATCAGAATTAAAAATAAAATAAAATAATCAATTAGCCAAAAGGTATTGAATAGGGTTCTCTTTATATAATTCCATATAATTTCTTGTCATTTTATTTACCTGGTGTTTGAAGTTTCAACAAATACTTCTAGCTGTTAGTAAGGATTTAGTATTTAAAAACTTTATAATGTATTATAGTAGTTCAGCCTGTACATTTCTGTATTAACTATTTCTTTATTTTCATTTATTAAAATTATGAATAACAAAATATATTCAACTGTACATACCACCCGTTACCATAGTAGTGGCACAATCCACAATTTTTAATACAGCTATCCCTACAAGTTAGTTAATTATTACTATTCATCATACTTTTCTAAGCAGGGAGAGAGATTTAGGTAAAGATCATAAAAGATATTTAGGAATATATTTCAAATCAGTTAGAATTAGGATTCTTAATATCTTTGAGGATCTGAACCCAACATTTCTCTCTCAAAACTAAACACCTGACATACCTAGCTATTAGACTATATTTCCGCTCTCAGGTAGGGATGCTACAAAAAATAGAAGAAAGATTCCTATTTCATACTGGTATCAGAATTAATCATTAAAAAATGCCAAACATTCAAAAGTGATTTCTAAAATTGCCATTTCTCAGGACTATTTTTTTTGCACTTCAGAACTGAACCTGGCCATGTGAAATAAATGTGACTGTTATTCAGCTGCAAATGTATTAAATCAAATTAATGCTTTTTGTAACGCCGGTGAATCACTGGGCCAAAACTTACCCTCTCTCTCCTGTTAAAACATGAGAAAAAAGGTTGTAAGTTGATCTTTAAACATTGGGGAAAAAATCTGGAGCCCACTGAAGATAATGAGAATCTTTCACTGTTTACAGGGGGCTTTATTTTAGGTCTTAGCTGAGATCAGACTAGCACTCTAAGGGCACTTCTACACATGCCCCTCACAGTGCAGTTGTTATTGCACCATCATTTAGTACATGCTTTAGTTACTAAATGACAGCATAGTAACAGCTTTTACTGCACCATCCCGGCAGCGCATGGTTATTTTTAGCAGCTATGTCACCATAGTGACATGTTATAGCGAGGTAGCTCATTGCTATGACAATGTATTGTCAGCATCATGGTTTGTGCCCACCGATGCTACATCACCATAGCGGCAAACTATGTTGCTGAAGCACTACAGCGATGCAGTGTCATGTGTAGGCACACTCTAAGTGGAGCAAATCAACCCATAAACTCTAGCAACCATATGTGTGCTAAAGTATACCAAAGGAATTAGCTAAGGCCATAGTGTATTTTGCAACCCATTGTGCACTTTGCCCCTTAGTCACTCTTAGCCACTTCCCTCCTGTCCAGCCATCACAATTTTTCATTTTTCTACATACCGGGTGCCTCTACACATGCACATTTACTATGCAGTAACCAAAATTACTGCACAGTGCGGATGCACGTCTGCATGTGCACACCTGTACCGCACAGTAAATATGGTGACATATGCTGACTTGAGCGTAAATTTGGTACCAGCATAATGCACAGGTAGGCACCTTACTGCACAGTAACACTGTGTGTGGACTGATTTGAGACTATCTTTAATCCCAAATCAGTCCACACACATTAATGCACTTTAATGCCTGCATGTGTAGACACTGACCTATTCCCACTTACTGGGCAGTGAATTTAAGATGGCATAAATGCATGTGTAGACATGCCCTAAGGCTAGTAAAACCAGAATTTCTCCCATTTTCTCTGTCGTGCAGAAATGATTAGGCTTAAGAATAATTTATATTGTTAACAGCGGAAAAAATCCTGCACAGCATAATGGCAAATATCCATAATTTCTTAAACATTAAGACTGGGTCATATTGTGAATCAAGTCTACTGACACATAGTGATCATAGGTTCATTTAGAAATGATTCATTTAAATCAGTTTTACACTACAAAATTGGGTTCCCCTTTCATTGGTGGTTAAAACACCATCACAAGTCTTTCAGAGATGGCTAGGTTTTTCCATCTAATCTGACTGTGCTTGACTTTCCTAATCTGCTCTTCCTTTCTTTTACGACAACTGCTACCTAAAGATAAGCATATATTAAATAACTGCCTGACTGGAGGTATATATGAATGAAATATGCTTAAAATTAGACAATTGAAATTATAAGTCATTCTAATAATGAACTACAGTATTTTCAAAAAAAGTTCAAAAACTGTCATTTAGCACAAATTTGAAAGCAAGAATTAATTTAAAGTTATGTATAATAAATGTGCTGAGGAGATTCTGAAAAAGATTATCATCATGTGGGAGATGAAGTGGTCAGGAATACTAAAAAAATTATTGCAGGATAAAGTAATCTGTGCGATAAAAGTCAGGCCCACATCACCTGCTTTTGGAGCTCCTCTCCAAATTACACTGTCAGAGAGGTGTGGTTTAGCTTCTTATTTTCCAACTTAATGGTTCCCTGTAACCAAGATACACCTTCTAAGCCCCTGTAGTGCAGTTCAAATGCAGGCATACCAACTAGAGGAATTTCTCTTGACTTCCTGTACAAAGGGCCAGGTACAGACATTAGACTTTTACCAGTATATGTAATTGGAAACCAGCCTATACCTGTAACAGAACAGAAGCTTGACATACAAAACAGGTCTATACCCATAACAGAACAGAGGTTCAGCACAGACCAGTTTAAAAAATAGTAGAAACCAGTCGAAGCTTTGCTCCCCACACCAAAAGGTGAATGTATGTTCTGTTCACAACTGATCTAAACTATACTACTTACACAAAGCCATGTAACTTAAATCTATTTCACATTGGGATTTTTGAATATCTGTACCTAGGTGTCTAAGGTGGGATTCTATGGAAAGTATTATTATTAACAGCAGGCAGTACAAATCCTCAGTCCTCAAAATGAATGAAAACTGTATAGAGGTACACCTCAGTACTGGTGTAATAATAATGATAAATTACTATTAATACTTAAGTCATGTCATCAGAACTTGCTTGCTCCTAAACTGAGTTATTTGAGATCCCTATAATAACTTTTATCCCCCATGATTCTTGAGATAAGCATATGGCTTTGATCACTTGTTTTGTTAAATACTTATTAAAAAACACCTAAACACACACTTCTGGGGATTCTGCTTTCTGCCACCCACAGACAAATCACAAGTGTCAAAGAATGTTACACAAATGCATCTATCTATACTGCACAAGGCACTGCTTTATAATTTATACCTTCATTTCCTAAACTTTAATCCCAGTGTCTCTAAAGATTTAGTGAAAACTGTGACCATAATAGAGAGAGTTATAGCTGACTGTTATAAAGATTTGGCCCCTATCATTTCTGTCTCTAGTCTCTAAATATTTAGTCATTTTTGAGATAAAATTACATGGCACTCAAAAACCTCAAACAATTCTCCTGATTTCTCACTATTTTAAAGGGAGGATTAAACCCTTCTCCCCTCCCACATAAAAAACACATTTTTTTAAAAGTGTGATTAAATGCAATTAACAACTGGAACAAGTGACTAAGATATATGCTACATCCCTAGTCAATTTAAAAATAAGATTATATATTTTGTTAGGTTTTAAAGACATTCAATTAAAAATGAATTAATTCTTGGATTTGTATTATATGAAAGGTCAGGCTAGATCATTGACAGAAAACCAGACCTATTGACCTAAATCTGCTCCGTGCTTTATTTGTCCTTTAATACCCATTGCTTGCACTGCTCTCTCTGCTCCATTTTCTATCTTTTCTTGTTCACTATTCTTGTTTACCATCAAAATTCACTAAAGTAACTTTCACTGAAGGTGCTTGACTTTCACTGAAATCAAACAGCTATGCAATAGTTTAAACATAGATGTTAGACTTGCAAATCCCACATTCAGTCTCAAACATACAGAATCACAGAGTGGGAAGGGACCTCAAGGATTGTCTGGTTTAACTCGCTGCATAAGTGCACTGTCAATCCTAAATCATCCCTGCCCAATACTTATTTAGAATATTCTTGAGTATCATCAACGAAGGAGATTCCACAACTTTCCTAGGCAGTCTTTTCCACTGTTCTAACAGCGACGTTTTTCAGTAAAATATTCAGTAAAATCTATGCTTTTTATGTTGAGAATCTGTTTTGAATTGAGTTTTATATTAAAAGAAAGAGATTTTTAATTAAAACAGCACCAAAAATATATACTAACTCTAAAGTCTGTCCAATGTATCATCAGTATGAGAAAATACTGGAGAGAGAGTTTGTTCTAAAAGCCCTCCAAAAAATGACAAACTGGTTTATTATTTTTGAGAACAAAAGTATTTTTAGATTAGTGTGCTATTCTGAGGCTAAGCAGTATATTAATTGCTTTAAGCAAGCTTACAGCATGAGAAAAATATGCAGCTAAGCTTCAGGGGCTGCCCTGAAAACTTTGGTAAAATGAGAGTGCCACTTTAGGAAAATTTACTGGCATATTTTTCTTTATTTCACCAAGCCTGTAAACTTGCAGCGTAAAGAAAGAAAGAGTCAGGAACAGATTTTTATTTTTTTTTAAGCTATGCAAACAGCCAATATTGCTCACAAAACTTCACTTCCTTAAAGTAGGTAACTCTGATGCAGCCTCCTGGCAAGATTTCAATATATAAAAATGTCTCTAGGAAAAAAAGAGGAGGTTCTGAGGACAGGATCTCCTCTTGCATGCCATGCATGAATGAGTACCCGTTTCATCTACCAGATTTAGTTTTCCTCATTAGCCAAGACTAACAGAGAATGTAAATAATGTCCTGACACTACAGTAATTTTATTTCTTGCACAGTCCAGACGGAAGGAAGAGAGGCAAGGAATAACTGACAGGACTGCGTATCTACACTTCTGAACAACTGTATTTCTGTCATTTACCAGACTCTCTCTCTCTCTCTCTCTCTCAGCTTAATTTAGGCCTAACGTCCATTAAGTGTGTGGGTATGGCTCTTCCCTAGATCTGTGGCTTACTGGAATTAAGTACCAAAACAATTTGCACGTTGGTTACAAGGCAAGACCTTAAGGTATTAAAATTAAAATTAATTTACAACTGTCCTTTAAAGCAGGTAATATGCAAGTAAAAAAGTGATGAAGTCATTATTGGCACAATCTAGATCAGTCCCTTACACACTTCTAGTTAGCTGTAGCAATGCCTAAAAAGTAAGCGCCAGGAGCCAAGCCCTGGAAGGGTGAGTCCAAGAGGTGAAGTTAGTTACCTGTGCTTGCTTTCTGTTCTGGATTCTACATGTGTGCTGGGTTCCAGTCCCTGCTCCCAGGACTGTATGCATTTAACATTATTCAATAATTGATTAAAATAATACAAATAATACTAATATCATTAATACTACTGAGATTAATACCAAGAACAAGCACCCCAATTCCCTTTCCCAGCTGAGTGCTCTAACCAGTAGAGGTACATACAAGTGTTACATTTAGATTGACTTAACCAAGGTTAGATCAATCTAAATGACAGGGTGTGCATGGATTCACAGGGCTTAAGTTGTCCAAGAGGTAAACTAACTTTAGACTGACCTGGGTTAACCAGATCTAAAATGGGTTAATCCAATCTAGTGAACACCTGCATACATTCACACAACAGCTCAGGGGCTGTGAAGGCCTAGCTACCTGCCCTAGCCCCCAGTGCTGTGCTGTTCCTTCCCTCTGCCCAGGCTATTTTTAGCCCCTCACCTACCTTCCCTAAAGTGGGCAATCCCCCCCCCCCCCCCAACCTGGCATCCCACCCTGGGACCCACCAGGCCACCTGATTCTACCAGCCTCCTCCCCACAACTTATTAAACTTGGGCTGCCTGAGCCACTCTTGGCAGTGTCAAACACCTGCACAAACACCTTAAAGTAAGCTGTCTAAACGTAAACTGGGTCCTATAAACACCTATTTGCACCCTAGGTTATATAATCAGACTTTTTGCTTGCTCTCCTTCTGGCCTAATGACTGAAATTCTTGGGTGCCCAGTTTCTTCTAGAAAAATGATTGAGGGTGTCTTTATTAGGGTTGTATGAAGCTTCGGGTGGTGATTTGATTTGGAGCAGATTTGGACAGATTCAGTGGCCGAATCTCTGAATCCGAATTGGGAGGCTAATTAAAAGGTCCGAATCAATGCAAAACTCTCCAAACTTTCACAAAAGATTGAAGAGAGCTTTATTGATTTGGGCAGTCCCCAGTGGCTGCAGCAGGGAACTTCAGCCAATTTTGAGCTGATAAGTACTAGGGGTGGGGGAGCGGGGGCTGAGGGAGGGAGGAGGGGACCATGGGGGGACCCGTGCCAACCCCCCAATCCCCCCACCCCAAATTCAGTGACATTTTTATGAGTCAGAGCTTTTATGTGTATACTGCTAAAGTGGACTATAGTGAATATTGCTGATATTATCAATTAATTACTGTGGACTTCTGAAGGGGCATTAGCCTATATTGCCTCTGTCCATGCCCCTTCAGAAGTCCAGGTCCATGCATGCAAGTGTGGTTAATGAGGAAAGCCTGTAGTCCCAAGTGTATATGCATAGTGGATTTTGATACATACTGGAGTTTTAGAGTGCTGACATCAAACCAATTTGAATCTTAGGACTGAGACATCTAACTCCTGATTAAATCCTACTCAAGCTCCTAGTGAGACAATTTAAATCTATCTGACCTTCAGTTTCTACCAGCAGGGATGCATGGAACACACACGGGATTTTAAAATTGCCTGCTAGAGATGAATCTATCACCTAGGCTAAAGGTCCTCACAGACACAGTAGTGGATTTGACTTTATGTTTTCTTCCCCCAAGATTCCCAGCCTGCTACTTAGTACAATGTCTTTCCATCCACAGTTGCCTTCAATGTTCCAAGCTTCCCACTGCTTTCTGGCTAGGTGCATTCTGGCTCCCTGGTCTTCCCCTTGCCTTTACCTGCTTATCACTAGATAGCCCTAAATACCCTTCAAGTCCCTAATCTAGTCCCTACCTGCAAGCAAGCCTGTATGCCCTAAATCTAACTATAGCAACTCTCTCTAGGGTCCTCTCAGTCTCCCCACTCTTTGATGCTTACCTCAGCTATACCTATCTGCTCCCTCCTTGCCAGTGTGTTATTGCTACCTGTCTCCTCCCTATGAGATGTTATGGACCTGCCATATTTATTGCCTCCAGATGTAGGGAGGGTGCTGAGAACTCAAGCACTTCATCTGCATTGGGGACAAAGTCCCTGAGAATGACTGCATTTTTCTAGCTGTGCAGGGCTGTAGGACAGTGGATCTCAATCTTTTAGATCAGTGGACCTGGTGCTTGCAACCTGGCTGCACCATGGGCCACCATCCCCCTCCAGTAGGAGAGGGAGACAAGGGTAAGTGAGGTATCAAGGAGGAGGTGGTGGGGACGTGAGAGGTGAGAAGATTTAGAGCATGGAAGGCTGTGGAGGAAATCAGTGTCACAATGTAGGGTAGGGAAGAAATATGCTGGGCTGAGCTGCTTGCTGCTGATCCAATGATCCCCATCTTCAATAATCCCTCAGAGCTGCAGGCTATAGATTGAGCAACACTGCTCTTGAGAGCTAGAGACAGATAAAAGAATATTTCCAGCCATGTGGAGCTTCTATGCTAGAAACAACTGATCATGGCGATTCACAGCTGTTCAACATGGCTTTATTTAGTCTCATCTAGAACTTCCACATGTAAATCCCCTTGATGTAGAAAGACACATGGAAATACAGTCTCAAAGGCTAAGTATAGACAATCAAAAAGCCTGAGAATGAATCAATGCAAACCAGACAGCTTTCTCTAAGCTGGACGGGGGTGCTAGAGCACATCTTCCAGCCTGCTGGGCATTGACAGCCCAGCCAAGTGTCCCTAAATCCTCGCTGTCCCCCATAGGGGGTTCAGGAGCCCCATGTCCTGGTGTTGACCCACCTTGGTGGAGCCTCCCCCTCCAGGAGGTTCCCCCAGCCTGAGTTCCCCAGATCAGGCCACCTTAGGAGCACTCCCCACCCCACTTCCCATGTGCTTATTGCTTTAGCTGCTGCCACAGGAGTGAGGGAGAAAGAGACCACTCAGCCAGGTACCTCCCTGTGCAGTCCAGCATGCAGACACCAGGGATCCCCTGTCTTGGGAGGACCTCCCCTACCCTAGCCTTGGGTCTCCCATCCCCAGGGAGCCCCAGGAGCTATGGGGAATCCTCCATATCCATACTCATTTGCCTTAGCTGCTGACGTCTCAGGGATAGCCCTCAGGGAGGAAATTCCTCTGCTCCCCTGTATTAGTTTTGCCTCAGACTCACAGCAACTAAGGCAAAAATCAGCTGTGGAGGAACAGGGGAATTTCCCTCTGCTCCCTCAAGCTGCCTGAGACTAGCAGGGGCTAAAGCAAGGTTCTAAAGCAAGATTTGGGAAGGGAAGAACTCCTTCTGTTCCCTGGCAGGCTCCCTCATGTCCCCATGCTGGGCTGCATGGACAGGCACCCACTGGGAGGAAATACACATCACATTTGGGGAAAGAACATCCCTGTGGTTTCAGTTGTTCAGACCCTGGCAGCCCTCTCCCCTCCCTCCTGTGGCAGTACTGAAGCAATCAGCAGCTGGAAAGGGGGAGGGGGAGAGGAGAGGACTGCCAGGGTGTGAAAGGCCAATACCACAAGGGCTTTCCCTCCCCACAGGTGCTGTGTAGACCCTGGCTCAGGGGAACTGGGTGGGGGGGTATTCCCTTGCCCCCCTGCCCCAATAGGCTGACAGACACAGGCAGGAAGTAGGCTAAGGAGCAGAGAGGTAAGTCCCAGAGGGGTAAGTCTCTGCTCCACTGGAACAGACAACATAGCCCAGGGCTCCAAAGCATCCTGGGATGGTGGGGGATTGTGGGTTAACTTGAATCAGGAAGAGATCTGGGATGGAAGTTCCATGAACCACTTTGACCTAACTCAGTTAAGTCTGATACTACATCCAGATTATCCTAAACCAGTTGTGGTCATTTTGAAAATGGTTTATGTGCACTGATCTTCTGTTCTTGTAGAGGTTTAAACCAGTTTCTGATCACTTACACTGGTTTGTGTGTAACTTCTGTCCCTAGCCAAACTGATTTACCCATGTATTTCACTTGCATGGCTATATCAGCTACCAGAAAGTCTAGATCAGTGTTTCCCAACCTTTTTTTCCCTGTGTCCTGCTACTGGGAGCAGAGTGTGGTGGTGGCCGTGGGGCGGGGGCAGGGGAGCTCCCAGCACACGGCAAGGTTCAACTTTTTTATGGGGTGCCACTGGCATTGCCCCTGCGGCCCTCATTTGGGTTGTGAGCCAGGGTTGGGTGCTGCTGTTCTAGACAATGAAGGATAACATTTTGGAAAAGGTGGACTAAAAGCTATCATATTCAAGAGATCAAATCCATCCCTATTTTAACTCCAAAATCAATGCAGTTATACCAGGAAAAAAAATGTTTCATTATACTCTCATCGGCTGATCTGTTAAATGAACAGAATCACTGTTATTTAAAAAAGAAAAGAAAAGAAAAAGACGGGAATACTTGTAACTTAGACTGTTCCAGAAGGGCTGTTTCCAGCTTCCCTGCCTAGTGTTAATAAAAGGAAGGCTGAGAAAGACCCTTCTTGTATTTTCCTTTCTTGGTATAGAAGGAACTGCAGTATGAAGGCCTTATTTGGCAAGATCTTCCCCTTGGAAAGTACATGCTAGCTTGCATTCTTCTGCCATTAGCTAGAATCCAAAGGATAGATTGCTAAAGACCAGCTCTGTCCTCAGGATGTAGCAGGACACATCCTCAAGTGGAGCTATTTGGCTCGTTCTGCCCTGCAGATGGGTTTATGGTTCATGTCCCAGAATCAGGGATTCTGGAAAAATGTTGGCACAAGTGATCCTGAAGATAGTCACTTGTAGCCTAAGTAATTTATAATATGTAAACACCTGTGGTGCAAAGGTTCTGTTATTATATCATGTGAAGTACTGCCAACTATCATGAGGTTACTGTGGGTCTAAGGATACAGAAGATTAAACCAATGTACAAAGCCTGGATGGGAGATAACTTGCTTAGCAGTATCTCTGCTGAGAAGGATTTGAGGGGTTATCACAAATTCAACATGAACTGGCAATGTGATGCTGTTTAAAAAAAAAACATATAGTTTGGTGTTATATTGCAAGAAGCATTATATTTAAGACATGAGGACAATTGTACTGCTCTACTTGGCACTAGTTAGGAGGTACTAGGCATGTGTATGAGAGACACTACTGCGTAGTGGTTACTGCACATTTTTTTAGCATTTGGATAATCAAGTACTAAATAAATGAGCAGTAAACAGAGTAACTGTGTAGTACTGCTGGTGAATGCCTTTTTAGTTATGATACTGCACAATAGCCTAATAATACTGCACAGTAGTATAATAGCACCGTGTGTGCTGTGATGCACTCGTGCACAGTATTTTTTCAGCTACTGCATAGTTAGCATTTTATGTAGACACACCCACTGTATCCAGTTTTGGGCACTGCATTTTAAGAAATATATGGAGAAACTGGAGATAGTTCAGAGGCGAGTAATGATGAAAAGGAGTTCAAACAGAAGTCCAGGAGGAAAAATTGAAGGCACTAAGTATGTTTAATTTAGAGAAGACTTCCTTAAAGAAGATGCAAAATAAGTCTTCTCCACTGCTGCAGAAGGAAAGTCAAGAGGCAATGGGTTTAATCTTCAGCTAAATAGATTTAGATTAAATAGGATTAAAAACTTCCTAACTATAAAAAACATTAAATCAATTAAACAAAATGACTACAAAAGTTGCGAAATTCCCTTCATTGGGGAGTTTTCAAGAAAAGGCTTGACAGACATGTATCTGAGTGGTTTAGAAACAAAAATTTCCTTCTGAGCAGGGAACTGGACTAAATAACCACTGACAAACTTTCTACATTCTACAATGTTTTCCCTAAATCAGGAGCTCTTAGACTGAAATAAGTAAGATGCTCAGTTTGGCTGTTTCTTTGTTTTATTTTGCCCTCATAACTGCAGAGAAAGTGTAGTTTGAGTGTATTCCAATGTCTCAGAAAGCTAAAGACTAATAAAAGCAACCCAGAATATATTACTTAATAAAATCTCATTATTTTTAAGATTTAACAAAAAATTGTCTTGACTCAAGAAAGAATATATGACGTATATGAGCGCATTAGCAAGGCAGCTCAAGGCCAGTGAGTCAATACATCAAGAGCTTAAATAGTATTTATTAGAGAGAGTAAATACTAGAGAGCATATATTTCATTGTTCTTTGTACATTCCCTGTACTTCTTAAAATAGCGAAGAAGGAAAAAATAGTTATTTCTAGCTTTAAACTATTGAGAGATGCTTAAATAGCATAGTACATTAGACATCAGTGTATTGCAGTCTCTATAAAAATAGGCATTTCCAAATTCTTATGCATATAGTATACTGAAAATGTATTTTTAACAGAAGTTATATTAAAATGTCTTTGTGGAAGACATGTATTTTATACATAATTTAATCCTTCTCTTGCCCACAATCTCTGGGTTTAAGACTCCTTAACAAAGGAAAGAAAAATGCTGCTACCAAATATACTATTTGGTATGTAAACATGCCTGTACATGTTGGCAATTAAGTATTATCTATCCCTGATTTCAGACTGGAAAACAGACCTGAGCAAGTCCTGATAGTTAGTTGGAAGGGAATGATAAATTCAAAGTTACAGTTCAGTAATCCTAGCTACCAGTTACATTCCAAATCTACTTAGGCAGAAGCTAAATGGCAAAAAATAAGAGGAGACAACTTCCAATACAATATCTTCAGTACTAAATACAAATAAAAATAATCTGCTGGGATACTATAAATTTGCTCTTGGCAATGCCCATGGATTTTTCACACATAGTGGAACACTGTAAGACAAACTTGTTGAAATAATTAATCCTGTCAGTATTGTTTTATGCCTCTGTAGCAGTGAAAGTGAAACCCAGTGAAATGAATACTTGTTGGCTGTCTAGTAAAATGAATTTTTAAAAATTCTTTCTATGCCAAACTACATAATTAAAGAATGCGTACAGCAGCCTAACATCTAAAGGCTTTGCATATGAAAGATGTACATGTTCTTATTCACATACCATAACTATAACCATTAATGGTTGGTGTGAGTGGTTGGAGGTAGGACAAATTTGAAGTAGAATATCACAATATACTATATTATACCTTATTTTTCAGAAAAAAATGAATCTCCTCTTACCTAAATGATAGCCCTCAGACTAACATGGTGATTCTCTGATTTCTTACTCTTTATTGTGAAAATTTTTCTAGGAGGTAAGGCACTTGCTATATTCCCTTGCTCAGTAGGTAACCACATTCAGAGAAAGCACCGATTGACTTTTCAGCACATCTCTGGTTGTTACCACAAACATTTAGTCTGAATAGGAGGAAAATTTCCAACAACAACAAGAACGTATTCCAACATATCCTGGATAGGAATCCAGGAAGGATTGGATTAAGAATGGATTTTCTTAGAATTGAATGGGCTATGAAATTGCTAGCAGTGGCTTATTTATTTTTCTCTCTCCATCATCAGAAGATCATGGGTTTGTACGAAAGGTAAGGAAGGCAGAGTAAAAAATTAAAACTGCCTAAGAAACCTGTATCTCATTTTCAGAAGTGACTCCTACACTTATGATCAGATTCTATTCCAACTATTAGGCACATACATGGATTTACGTGGCTAAGCATGATTCTGTTCAACACAGTTCAAGTCCTTGAAAAGATATTATGCATCTATTTTTGGAACAACTTTGAAATTGACTCACAAAAAGACAGTGGTGAGGAAGGACCCACTCACCTTTGGTATTAACAGTTTTTCAGGAACTCAAGCAAGGTAGAACAGAATTTGGCCTTCAGTTTTGGATAAAGTTATGCCCTAAACTCTTATGCCATATAAGGGGCACTGAAACCATGAGTATCCACATATTAAAGTTCATTAATCCATACTAAGTGTCACCTGAACACCTCAAAGTTACACCATTTCAAGTGAGATTTATCCCTGGATTATACTACCTAGCTTATGTTAGAGTAACTTTAGTCTTCTCCACAGAGATAAAAGAAAAAACAAAAAGAAAAAAACAATCCCAAAGCAAGGATAGCAGCCATGTGTCATCTATGTCCTAGTTCCTAGACATACCCCTGCTCACCAGCCCTATAGTGACAAGTCAGAGTTATTCATGCAAGAAATGGTATTAACCCTTAGACTAAGTACAGACAGTCAAAAAGCCCGAGGCTGAATTGATTCAATCTTCACAGGTTAGTTTAAACTGAATAAATTGAACTGATATGCAAGCGAACAGACATTCACTTTTGATTACAGAAATTCAGCATATGCCTGCAGTGGCCCAGGACAAAACATGTTTTCCTGCTGGCTAGAGCATACAGCTTGGGCTGAGGCTAGCCTGCCCAGCTTGCGAGAAGAGGTTTGTGGGGGAGGTGCAAAGCATGCTGGGATGCTGGGGGACTGTAAGTTAACTTGATTTTGGAGGAGCTCTGAGACAGAAGTTCATTAAATTGGTTTAACTTAAATCAGTTACGTCTGCTGCTGTATCCCTCTAGGTTTATCTTAAACTCATTTCAGCCATTTTGAAAGTAGTTCATGTGCACTGAACTTCCGAGCTAAGTATAGACATTCAGGGGCATTAGGAGCAGGTTAAATCAATTCAAAATGACTGTCCAATATCAGGTAAGTCAGGATGGGGGTGTTATCTGGGGATTGGGGATCCAGCAGGCTGGAGGGGATCAAGGGTCTGCCAAAGGTTGGGGCGAAGCGCAACCAATGGGTGGGGTAGGGGAAGCAGGCATGATTAGCAGGTGGGATGGGGTGGGAGCCAGGACCTGTAAAGGGTAGGGGGTCAGGGTGACCCATGAAAGGTGGGGGGAGGAGAAGGTGCAACCAATGGGTGTGGTGGGGGGCAGGCATGACCCTCAGGTTGGTGGGCAGGTGTGATGCACAGATGCAGTGGGGAGGCACGTGCAACCCAAGAGTGCAGTAGGGCGAGTAAGCACAGCATACAGGTGTGGTGGGTAGGGCAGGCACAACCCACGGGTGGGAGGGAGAGTGTGACCCACAAAGGGTAGAAGAAACAATATTGGGAATAGTACAATGGGGAGGGCAGGTGCAACCCATAGATGGAGTGGAGGGTAGGTGTGACCCATGGATGCATTGAGGGGGCAGTTGTGACCCACAATGGGTAGAGGGAACAGGCATGCTCCACAGATGGGTTCGGGAGTGCAGGCACGATCTATGAGTGGGGTAGGTAGTCTAGGCATGACCCATAAGGGATGGGGCGGGGGAAGCTGTGATCCACTGGTGGGGTTAGGGGGGAAGGTGTGATCCGAGAAGGATGGGGGCAGGCACAACCCATAGGTAGGGTAGGGGGGCAGGCATGACCAGCAAGGGGAAGAGGGAGCAGGTGCAACTTGCGTGTGGGGTGGAGGGGCAGGTGCAACTGGTAGGTGGGGTGGCAGAAGGAAGTGCAACCTGTGGGTGGGGTGGGGTGAGGTCCCCCCCAGCAAACCTATGCCCCCACATTCCTCCCACCCCTCCCCCCACCAGGACTTACTTGCTTCACTCTGATGGTGGCAAACACTGATAAAAGCAGTTGCACTCAGCGCTGCTTGTGGTATGGAGGTTGAGAGTGCTGTCTGGGGGGGAAGCAAGGGACCAAGCGGGTAAAAACTAGCCCAGTATGGGGGAAGTGGGTGATGGCTTAAAAATGGTATTTGGGAATTGGCTTATAGGTATATGTATATGTATATGCATATGCATTAGCATGGTTCAGGATGGGAAGCAGGGCTTAACTGATTTCTAGTAGTCTGGCTCTCACATATACTGTTTTTTCAACCTCGAGAAGCAGGCAGGCTGTCTAACACAACAAGGCCAACAGATACACACACAGTCTGGGAAAGTGGGGGCATGTACCACACTGTACTGTAATGTGAGATAAGGTGGCACCAGCTCGCAAGGCCCCAGAGCAGGGAGGCAGAGTTTTTCAGCTTTGGGGGAACAGACCAAATTAGGAGGACACCAGTAAAGCCCAAATTAGGATGTGGGAATGTAACAGGTTTATGAAAATGAGACTTTGGCTGACAACATGGGGCATGGACAGTGTGGCGAAGAGAGAGAGATCAATAAACAACAGCCATGGATGGAGAGTCTTCAGGAGTCATCAGGAGGGAAGGAGAATATAAAAGCAGAGACTTGAGAGTAACAAAAGTTCCATCCGCCCTGGTCATCCTGCTCCTCCCCATCCTTCTCCCCGAGAGGGTCCCTGAGAGGAGTCCCCATCCCTGTCCCCAAGGAGAGATCCCTGATGCCAACACAGACAGAGGGCTCACCGCCAGCCCACATCATCCACCCCACTAAGGTGGGGTGTGAGCCTCGGCATCCCGCCTCCAAGCTGCTGACATGAAATCTAAGAGAGATCCTTACAGTGAAGCCTGCATCCTGGCCAGAATTTTCTTGACTCTGGTGACAGCCCTAGAATTGGTAGATATATAGAATTTCTTGATTGTTTGTATTGTTTCTTTTCTGTTATCACTGTGTATCAATAAATATGCCTATTATCGAATGAAAAGGCCATGGACCTGGGGCCAGTGGCTGGGTTTTCACAGCTCTAGGGCTGTGCAGGGGAAGTGGACAGAAGTCCCATGCACCAGTTTGATCTCAATCAAACGAGTCTGATGCTACATAGATCCAGGTTTATCTTAAATTGAGTTCTGCATTTTTTAAATCAGTTTGTGTCCATGGAAATTCTGTACAGTTACACGTGTAGACTGTTTTCTGGTCACTGAGACCAGGTCTGTAAAGTGTAAGGTTGGCACTGGGACAAGCTAAGTTTAAATTGAGTGGCCATTTTGAACCTTATTTAACCTCCTGAATGTCTCTAGTTAGCCTTGTTGTATTACATATTTGAACTGGTTTCTGATTATTTATTTAGGTTTCCGATTATTTAGTTTAGGTTGTCTCCAAGAAAGAAAAAATAATTTGCAGTGGAGCTAAGCATGAATTACATATTGTGGTGTGCTTGCATTCCTTCTGAATTGCTTGTTGTATGCACAGAAGCCCTTACGTAGATTTCTAGAGAAGTGTGCAGTCCAAAGTGGAGGCGCTTAATTAATTCAGTTATGTTCTATTTAAGTGCCAAGTGAACTATTTTTTAATCTTTCCCTTAGGCACTTTTTAAAATATTACTCTTACTCGTCTAACCGGTCAATAGGGAAAGTGGGTTATAGGGAGGACCCTTTTAAAGAGTCAGCTACAAGATATGACCTCTTTCTCTTGAGATCCAGTTACCAGTTACCATTTGAAAGCTAAAATAAAAAGGCTGAATGAGAACACAGAAGTCAACTGTATCAAGTAATAATCATCAAATTAAACTGAGTTCTTTTTCCTGGTCATCCTTTTTTTCCTATAGCACATCCACAGAGTGTATACTACCATATTACTCATAATAAACATGGCCACTATCTCTAAATTGAAGGGCAGATACTACAGTTATTTTTAACATGAGTTACTTCACCCATGGTGGAGTCCCAATAAGATCAATGGGACCACTCAGAGAAATGAAGTTAGTCAGATGAACACTATTCAAAATCATGCCTTACAAAAGTAATATTCTGTATTCCATTGAGAATAAATATAAAATTAATGTGAAAGTTATTCTAATAGTCTACGTAAGATAATTAACTCCCTGCCCCCTTTTGTATCTGTTTTGGAAAATCCTGATAAAATATGAAGTCGATAGATGGCTCTGCCTTATTTCTCCAAATAATAATTGCTGTGTCACTGACCTTCCTATGATCAATGATTGAGACTTGGGTTGCTTGCAAAACAAGAAATGAATGTGATATACTCTAACTAAATTTGTCACTTTGTGATTTCTAAGCTTGTAAAAGCATAATTTCATATTTCCTGCCTTTAGGTTGCTATTTTTTAAAATTCTTGTCTGTAAATTGAATTTACTAATAATTTGCTTCTATCAAAATCCTGTAGGAAATCCCTGAAATGAGAAATAAATGATGGAAGCAAAGAAGAATGATTGTGAAGCATAGAAAAATACCTTTATATCATAGGTTTCTAGAGACATAAAAGAGAAAAACAAGAAAATAATCTGCTTTACAACTCTCTGAGTTACAAGAGGGAAATAATGAAGGGAACATTCCTAGCATAAAAGATTCAGGGATTCTCCCTGGTCTTTTTGTTGACTATTTAGCAACTCTGATTATAATAGAATAGGGGGGAAAAAGGCTCGTACACTTTTTATATTCCTCTGGCTACAGTCTGCTTCACAAAAACAAAGGAATCTGTTTTCTTGTCACTGCATGTATGTAACTCCCACTAATATTGATGATGTGCACTAAGTGCAATAATCGGGGGAGAAACAGACCCTAAAGAGAACTTTTGTTAACAGACACAGACCAGCGTACAAACAAATTATTCAATCTACATTAAAACAAAATAATTTTGAGGTTTATTCTGAGTATCATCATCAGGCCTTAATGACTGCCATTGAACTAGGTGATAGCTGTATTAGCATTTTCAATTAGGTTCCATTTCTTGTCAGTTTCATCTTCCATCATGTCAGAGGAAGAAAAGTAATGTGTGTCTTGGATCAAGTGGCTGGCTGCTCAAATCTAGGGCCTTAGCTTCAAAATTCCATATTTTGCAGACATGTAGATAATTTATTTTGAATGCCCAGAGATGGCCAGTTGCAAGTGATAATCTTCAAAGGACTAAAATGGCTTAACTCTTAATGTTTCAAGCCTTCTAAAGATACTTTCCTGAAATAAAACTTTAAGCTCTTTTTTTAAGGTCAGGAAGTAAAATATTCCCAATATTAATGCACAGTATCCATCCAAGTAGGTGTTAGACTTTTTAAAACATGCATTGAAACATCTGCACCTAATGTATAACAATGTATGCATGTGCACGGTTTTGACTGTACCTGAATGGAGCCTGGGAGTTAAAAGTATATCCTCCTTGTAAATAATCCATTACAATTTTAAAAAATTGGGGACCTTCATATATTATCCATAATGAAAATTCCCCAAAATACTATTATTTTTGCTTCGCCCCTTTTTAATTTTATTTTTAGCTATAAAAGTATCAAGAACACCCAGTATGATTCTACTCTCTCATTTGCTGTACTGAAGTGCTGACAATCTTCCTATGATTTTCCCACAGTTCTCCCTGAAAAGCATGGAAAATCATAGAGAAGAAGGCTAGAACAGAACTCCAGAGGTCACCTAGTGCAACCATATGCCCTATCCAAACCATCCTACACAAATACATTCTCTAACCTATTAGCAAAATTACAAAGTCAACCCTGATAAACCCACAGGACATAATACCTTAACCTGTGACAGATAAAGAAGGGGGACCAGACAAGTGGCAACAGATGAGTGTCATATGCAATAGAACAAGTGAATGACAAAAAAATCCTACAGCATTTCAGACAAAAAAACCTGGCTTAGCCCACTGTCCAGAAAGACAAAATGCAGCAATAAAGAATGCTATAGTAGAAATATGGGTTTCCACTGGGGATGCTTACTTCTCATCTACAGTGGGTGCACAGATCCAGGTAAGGGTGAGTCAAGTTAACAGTGCCATATAAAAGTAGTTACAGTTTTTCCACAAGTAAAATGGAACTATAATTTCTAATGTAAAATAATACAAACCCCAAAACACTTCCCTTTAAAAAGCATTACAAATGAAAAAAAGAAAGAATAAACAATTTTTTAGGCATCAACATAAAGAAAGAAAATGTTTTTTAAATCTATTTTGGCACTTTTAATTAAGCAGTACAAGGTGCAAATTACTAGGCCTGTTCAAAGTGGCAAGTATTCACTTTGGATTCAGATTTGGCAGATTCAGAGGGACAGTGATTCAATTCAGTGGATTCAGATTCAAAGATTCAGCGTTGATTCAGAGATTCGGCCATAAACTAAACAGGCAGCAGTCCTCACCACATTGGCCGCAGCTGCCTCCAGCTGGTAAGTATGTTGTGGTGGGTGGACAGGGGAGGGAAGGGGTGTGGAGGTGGAAGATCAATGCCCCCACAGTGAGGGAGGGATTGGGGCTGGGACAAGCTGCCCAGCCGGGGCACAGGGGCACAGGACTTGGGGAGCAGGGCTTGCACCACTGTGCACTGCCAGTCTGGGGCAAGCTGGGCCAGGCCGTGCTCTGGGAGGCTAGCCCCAGCTGCCTGCCACCAGGCTATGCTCCGCAAGGTGGGTGGAGTCAGGGCTGTGCTCCGGGTGGCTAGCTCTAGCCACAGCCTGGAGTGCGACCCTGGCTCCACCTACTCTGCAGAGTGCAGTGGAGTGGGGGTTATGGAGGGGCTGCAGCCACCCTAAAATTCCTCATAGCCTCTGCCACCAGTCCCTCCCTGATCTGGGTGCATATGCCCACCACCATGCCCTGCTGTTGCTCGCCCAGCCAGGGTGAAGCCATGGCTTGTCCAGGAGGCACGGGGAGGCTGGGCAAGAGGCAGGAGGGCATAGGCCCCACTCCCAGTGCCTTCCACCACCTGCGCAGATCTGGGGCCACATGCTCGCTCCTATGCCTTCCCAGACCAGTAACAGCATGCACTGGTGGGAGCCCTCCTCCCCAAGTCCCATGCCTCCCTTTCTTTGCTGGGCAGTTTGTCCCAGCCCCAGCCCCAGCCCCAATCCCTGCCTCATGGGGTGGGGGGGTTGATCTGCCCCCCCCTCATGCCCCTTCCCTCCCCCTTCCACCCACCAGAACAGACTTACCAGCTGGAGGCAGCTGTGTCCAGCATGGTGAGGACTGCTGCCTGTTTAGTCTATGGCCGAATCTCCAAATCGGTGCCAAATATTTTCTGAATCAATTCAGAGGCTTCTGTCTCAATTTGCACCTTTTAATTGGCCTTCCGATTCAATTTGGATTTGAAGATTCGGCCACCAAATCAGGGTGAATCTCCTAATTGGATCAGCTACCAAAGCTTTGCGCAGCCCTACAAATTACCAACATTTAAAATCACTGGTGCCATCTTTCATCTGAATATTTACTATGCAACATTTAAAATTTTATTCTAATGGGGGAAAAAAGAGAAAAAGAAAAACCTTGATGCCAGCCTTTTTTGCTGAGAAGCAGGGAGAAGTGACTGCATCTGTCATGAGGAAAAAAAGATGGCCATTCTTACAACTACCAAAAACAAACCTTGGAGGTTTATAAATCAAAGTAGCAACTTAGGCCACATCCAGACAAGGAGGAGCAAGCATTTGCAGCAGCACAAATAGTAGTAGCACACATCTGTGCCATAGTATATGCCTCCTGACCTGACCTTTGTTGAAGGACCATTGTCCCACTGTTGACAAACTGCCCTGCCCACCTTCTGGTGTGCTGATTGGACTCAGGGAAGAGGGCTGGTTGGCTCATATGGTACCTTTATGCAGGGTTAGCCAGCAGGCAGCCCGTGCACTGAGACACCTCGTACCCCAGCCACCCGGGTAGCAGCACATGGAGCAGCATGTGGAGCAGGCAGTCCTGGGACACACTGGGCCTCAGCATGGGGGCTCTGCAGGGCTCCCTACACTGCCTGCTCTCCTGTCTCTGTGTTTATCCTGGTGCACACTACTTTGGCATGATTTGGGAGATGGCTGGATGGAGCGGCACAGAGAGTGGCACATAGAGATGCCTACCTGGGGTGCAGTGCATTTTAAGATGCGCGAGGAGGCAGCCTAGAACTGCCTGGTCCCCTGTCTCTGTGTTCTGTGGAGTAGCTAGCTGGGGCACAGTGTGCCTCAGCATGGGGACTCCACAGGGCTCCCTGATCTGCCTGCTTCCCCGTCCCTGTGTCTGTCCTGGCACATGCTACCTTGGACAAAACCTTCATGGGTTTTGTTTTGCTACTGGGAAATCCTGGTATCTAATTTAGCTTTTGCACTATAAATTAGCAGGGCACAGTTTAATATGCAACGTGTACACTTTGTGGTGCCACAGACCACATGTGCCTGCATGGGTAGGTGCGGCCTTTCTCTTCACCCAAAAATAAACTGGCTAGTGTGGATCATAGAAAAGAGATGTAATATGATCTCTATGAAAATTTCGGCTTAATTAATAGCTATTTTTCCTTGTTTTTTCTTCATTTGTTATAATATTAAAAAGGTCTTAAAGCTCTTCCATATATAACACAATGCCCCATACATGCTTCACAGATTCATGAGGCAAAAATCTCCAGCTCTTGATGGGTGGCCTCATGGAATACTGTCCAGTTCCCTGGGCATGGAGCGGGGCTGAGAACATACAGCTCCAATCCAGGCAGAATATAAAAGCATATACAACCATATATGCATGCTCAGAAGGACAAATTTAGTCACAAAGATAGAAATAGGATCCCAAAGCCACGTACAACACAAAATGCCTCATAAACCACTCTATTTGAGCAGGTAAGTAGCGCTCACATGCTGTTAGGCAACAAAGAATATGAAAAATTGTCTGTTTCCCTTCTTTCCTTCTCCCCACCTTGCTAAGATACTGAATAAAGTAACACTTACTTCCCTTAATGGCCCTTTATATTCTGGGAAACACCCCATTATATTAATGGAAGACTGCACAGATCACTACAGCTGGAGAAAAATCTCACCCTTTCAAGATCCCATCTGGAACTGTAATGAAGTACTGTGGATCTTAGAGCCAGTATGCTAACATGACTTCCACAAATACAACTCTCTCTGTCTAAATAATTTTTTAAAAGATCTTTGTGGCCTTAATCTTTCCTTAGGTTGAAGGCTGGTATGGGAGAACACACAGTAGGAAAGAAAAAAGAAAAAAAGTCTCTTAGGGTCCTATTTCCCTGGATCACCCTAAAAGCTTCCTTTATCTCCAGAAAGGAGTCCTTGTACTTACTAACAGACAGGATAAAGAGCTTTCTAGATGGATGCAAATGTTCTATGGCTAAAACCAGATCAAAATCTAGTAGGCTTTTCTCATATCCACCTTATTTTAAAATGTTTTAAGACAATTACCATTATTATGAATAATATTTGATCACATCAGTCCTTCCTTAATATTATAATAAAATACCATATGGATATGATGGCTCCAGAGTATGACCAGGTGAGAAATGACAGTGTTGTTTGACAAAGCCAGTTTTTTTAAATATATATAAGAAGTCATCAAGAGTACAATATTTTCTCAAATTCTTAACTCACAATCAATGTAAATTGTAAAGTTTCACTTGCTGCAGCACTGTAAAATTGAATTATTATTCATATTAATTTCAAATTGATTTTTCCAATAATTATATACCATAACCGATACAAGGGGGAAAAAAACAATTCATAGTTAGATAATATTGACCTAGGATTTAATGCAAGCTACTGGTCTCATACACAAATGAAATAATACACACTCTCTAAACATTCTGCTACATAATAAACCATCTAATTCAAAGTCTTGGACAACAGACAAATTCATTTTGTTATGTCTGTGCAAAAGATAAATGAGTCCATACTAATCATTTAGAGCTTACTATATGGTACACTATTGCTTGTTTACACTTGATGTTCATCATAAATCAATAATAGTAATATTTTTTCACACACATAGAGCTGACTACAGTTGTGTCCAGAACAAACAGCACGGCACACACTACACTGTGCAAGTCTTTTAAAAACTTTGCAAACACAGTGCTTAAAGTAATCTTTTTTTCACAACATATTGAAATCTAGGAAAGATCTATAACTACAATCAATAACATAAGATTAGCTCTATTCAATACTGAGAACTTTTCAATACTACTGTTAAGAAGATTTATATTTGCAGGTTATTCCAGTAGCTTGCCCAAAATGAAGTATCAAATTTCAGGTTATAAATAGGGACATATGTGTTAAGTTGTATTACTGTGTTAATTTTATTGATTCTGGTAAGTAAAAAACCTTTAGGAATCCATGTAGCTTTATTACACATGTGCCTTCTAAAGCATTTGTTAATGTACATGTATATGTGTGAGTTGTTGAATACCTTTTCTAATACCAATATCTATTATACAATTATCTAAGCATTTAAAAAAGCATGTTAAGTTCTGATACATTTTTCAAGGAGGAAAATGAATTCACTTATCAATTATATCAAGCATATGTTGTTATGTATAAACCCATACTATATAATATATAATATATACATTATAATATAACATGTATGTAGTATACGCATATATCCACATACATACAAAAGTACTTTTATTCAATCTATCAGCTATTTCTCTAAAAATCTGAACTCCAGTTTAAGCTTTATGTTGAATCTATAAATTCACTTAATCTCTAACTTGCAGCAGAAAGTTAATATTAAAGCATATGCAAGAAAGTATAAGTACTCAATGACCTTTACAGTTTGTTATTAGCTAAATAAAAAATAACCGAATAAGGATCTTTATAAAATGTGATTTTACAGACCACCTGATTCATGATGTGTCAAGATGCATCAGAACACTATTATTTGTAGTACCTAGCAAAATCAGAACCCATCAGAGGCTTAATTCATACAGAGATACTGGAGATACGGAAATAGCTGAGATTTTGTTTGCTTACATCTAAATTTTGACTGCATTTCACATTTTCCAAGATGAAAATCAGACAAATTCATTTCCCTTATGCTAGTATATAACTAGTTATACAGGATGTCATGATTATCTTTCAAAAGCTGGTTACATCAACATTCAGTACTAACACTCATTTGAAGGATCTGCAGTAGATATATGAAAGATTAGCTTGAAGCAAATAGCCATAAAAATTGGGGCAAAAAACCTTCAGAGCATCAAATGTACATTCAAATCCTTCACATAATGTCATTTGGCATGGAAAAATGAACACCAAATACCTTTTATATGGCACGCTATGCAACCTCTAAAAAACTCCAGAGAATTTGATTCACAGACAATGCAATATTAGGGACACTTTTAAAAACATTAGTCTGCACTTACAGGCAAATGTAATTCAAGGACATTTATAAAGTGTGTAGACTTACATTTTATTCACAAAGACTGGAGTTTGAAGATATATTTGCACTACTTAATGTTTCAAAGAATTTGCACTCTGTAATCTACCAAACAAGATTATATATAATGTCATCCTAATGTGTAACCACTAAAGTTCATCCTAAATATACATAGAACCTGACTAAGACATTTACTTATGAGTAATTCCACTCTTGTCAGTCTTCCTTAAATTTATGTACAGGATTATTCACATACATAATCATTACCATTATAAAGAGAGAGCGATTGGGTTCATAAGGCATACTACAATTTCTCTTTCAAGGCTTAAACCTACAAAATAAGTTATTTTGACCTTTGTTTGACCTAATATATTTTCGTTCAAATAATAAGCCCAGTATTACTAGCATATTAATTCCCTTATGAAGCCCCTCCCCCCTGCTCCCAAAAAACCTAAAATGGAAATGTGGTACTTTTAGTTACATAGAAGCCAAAGTTGCAAATACTGAAACTGCCTTTAAAATATTATAAAAAAATAAGTCAGACCATATTTGGAATATATTCATCTGTATTCAAGCATATGTCACATTGTAAATGCCATAACATTTCAGTACCTTTAGATAATATAAAGTAATTTGAAATAATTCATAACATGAAGTTTAATAAAGTTCTTAAAGTCATCCTGCTGATTAAATCTGGAGGCAGGTGAAAGGACTGGCTTCCTCCCAAGTCATTGCATTTTCTAATCAAGTGTTTTTTTCTGTTTGTTTGTTTTTGCTTTTTAAATATTTCTAAATAATATAAATTACAAGAAATTACTTACTTGAAATAATATAATTCACAATAGAGGGGCCATGTTGCTAGGTAACAGGTTACTAAATAACACTGTTGTCTAGACTTCAGAAATTCAGAAATTATGAACTGTAATTTGGAATTCTTTAATTTTAATCACAAAGAGAGGTGTCGAACTATCAAATTGCAATCAGTTGTTATGGAACATTAATTTTAATTAATGAAACAGAACAATACCATAAAAATTCAGAATGTTATGTGCAGTATTGTGTTCATCCAGAAAAGTACTAAGTATGGTGCTTAACTTTAAGTACATCTTAGATATCTTTGAAATAAATGTGCTTTAAGCATGTCTTCAAATGTTTTGCTGATGAAGGAGTTTATTTTTCTCCATGAAAACTCTGACAACATTACTTCTTGCAGAGATAAAATGATCATACTATTTACTGCACATTTAGCATAGAGAATAGTATGAGTGCTGTCTTAATATGCATTACTTCCAAATACTTTAATAGTATCAGTGGTAATATGAAAACTATCCCTTTCCCCTTTGCATAGCTACAGATGCAGTTTTTCATTCATTGTACAGCAAAAAAAAAAAAAGGTTTATATTTTAAACTTTGCATGGAAATGCTCCTTAAAGGAGAAGTATCTTTCTTAGATACTTAAAAATCAGGAAAGCACATAAGTGCAAATACCTATTTCAGCATGCTTAGCTGCACTTAACTGCAGCTTCTATTCTACCTCTAAGATGTCTAAGTGACACTTTAATCATCCAACTCACTCACAGTGAGTCCATCCCGCACAACATCCTATATATCTAAGTTTCCTAGATTTCTTACAGCCCACATCCAACTTCACTTTTAGGCAGTACTCAAAACATGATTTTTCTCCATTTTTTGTAAAGTAGACATTGCAATAAATACTATTCAGATAGGGATAAGAGAGCAGATAGCATAACACCTTCCTTTGAAGGAGGGTGTCCCTTTCACAGAGCCATAGAACCAGGCTCTTGCTGGCTCACTCTTTGGGCTCCATATAACTTACTCTCTCATAGGGTTGTGCAAAGCTTCAGTCGCTGATTCAATTCAGCAGAGATTCAACCTGATTCGGCGGCCGAATCCCCAATCCAAATCAAATCAGGAGACTCTGATTTAATCTCTGTGATTCGGAGAGATTAAATGATTTGGACATAGACAGAGCTTTATATGTTTTTTCTACATACCTTAGGGTACCAGGCAGCTCGTGAACGCTGAGATGGGGGAGCGGATGGAGCGTCCCATGGGAGCGCGGGGGAGGAGGGAGGGGGTTCTAGTTCTAACTTTAACACTACTTAACATTCCACAGAATTAGTACAGTCTAAGTATAATGTGTACCTATGTGTACCTTCACCTTATTAGTGAAGACTAAATCCTGTTTCTTTTCCTCCAAGCCAAAGGTCTAGTGGCCCTCTTCAGATCTTGGCTTTGAAATCTACCCTTTTTGAGTCTCTTGCTCTAGACATTGGCTTCAAATTATAATGTAATACTGTATATAAAAAAATCATTTTTAATCCTGTCTTTATTCTTCCTATTTAACATAAAATGAGGCCTCCAGGGGTCTATTAGAAAGGGTAAAAGAACAAAATCAAAACACTGGATGCCTCAAGGGAGAAACTGAACTATACCAAAATACAGAAACTGGTTTCATTGTTCCTTGAAAATACATTTCGCCTATACTTCCAGACTGTGAGGACATAGGAAGACATAATAGGTATCAGTTCTTTACCACCAACACAGGCAAAGTTTCCAAGTGGGCTCTAGGAGGAGAAGTGGGATGGTGGGTTTCAGACCTGATCCTGTTCCTCTTTTCCCACCAGAACCCAAGGTATTTTCCTTTCCCTGTCAGTCTGATTAGACATCTCGTAATGTAACAGAGGCATTTCCTTTTGCTGAATAAAATATAAACAAGGATATGGGTTGTTATAGAGTGTATAACAATGTTATAGAGTATAAGGTCGCATTACAATTATATTAATCTTCAGTAGCAAATCCACTGTCACATTATTTATACTTTATGGTGGTTGCTAATATATATAAAGGAATATGAAAATAGCTTTTGAAAAAGCAACTGAAAATTAAAAAAAAAACATTGCTTATGTCCAACGTGGACAGGAAAATGCCTAAAAAAATCTTATATTTATCAAGCAATAAAATGACCTATCCACAATATTAAGTGGAAAAAATCTAACCCTTTATCTGAAAGATTAACATTTGCTGACAGGCTGGGTATTTTAGAGTAAAACTGATAGTCCATGTCAGTTACTGTATAAGCCTAAGTACACCTACTTTAAAGTCAAATTAAATGAGTTTCTCTCAAGCCTACAGTTACTATTGTTTGAAAATATGGTATTTACAATCACCTAAAATGCCACCTAGATATTGTTATATGCCTCCATAAATAAGATATATTTCATTATAAATCATGTTTCAAATCTACTGCCCAACTTGCACACAAATAAACTGTCATATTAATATGAACTGACAGCAGCAGGTATTTTTCATGAGTAGGGCTGTGTGTAGTTTACTGTTTTCTTACTTTAAACTACAACAGCTTTTGACCATTAAACATGATTTAAAGTACTTGTCAGATTTGTAATGTAGGAGCTGTCTAGTGCCATATCTATTTGTCATAACTTTTTATTAAGTACTTGTACACCCCTTGAAAACATTGCATTGAAAAATACTGCACACTTTCATTCTCAACTGTTTACTGTTTTACTTAATGGTACCTAATATAATTCTGACAGTATTCAAGCAGGATGAGTGCTACCCTTGAGTTAAATACAATTGAAGAATATAATCAATCAAGTTCTCAGTAATGGAAATTCTTACAGACTCTCTCTTTACACCATTTTTGTAGCATGTACTTATTGATTTTTTTTTAATTTAAAGAAAATCCATTAATTGATGACTGAGCAGAACACAGAAAGACATTTTTAATACATGAAGAGTTATTTTTATTCTGAAGTTTCTCCTCTTCCTGAAAAACAGCTTAATGTTTTAATGCCATAGACAGTAGATAACTAAATCAATATTGCTGACACTCAAGATTTTTAAAAAATAGAGGTCAAAACCTCCCACCAAATCAGGAGTTTGCTTTAAAATCATGAGCTTGTCTTTCAAAGTAGTTTCTCATTTTTGAAACTTTTGCATACATTGGGGTCGTACAGTTAAGCCTTTTTGTCATGTTTTGTTTTGTTGTAATTATGAGGACAAGTTTCCCTTCTTTTTTCAAAAGGGAATTCAGGTCTGGGCCTAACTTGGAAGGGCACTTTCCCCCAAAGCTTATCTAACATTCTTCCCAATTACACTAGTTATCACATGGACCTTCTGGCTATTCCGAGAACTAGGTACCAACAGCTAACCATAAAAAAATAAGAGAGAGTATTAATGTCACATAAATCTGTAACATAAAAGACCTGACACGATCTAGCAAAATCACAATGTCTTTGTTTTACTGAAAAGAAGGATCTCTCCTGGCCCTACACTGATGGCTTTTATGGAAAGCTATAGAAAGGCTAGCCTGGTAGCTTAGTCTGTCAAACTACCACTACTATGGTCTATACCAGTGGTTCTCAACCTTTTTGACTCAAAGAGAAAAACACTGCATTTGAGGCATTCCTCCATATCTTTTGTGAATTGAGTGGCACCCCATTTTAAAAATGATTTTATATATTACAGTGCTTATATCCTTGCAAAGGGGGCAGGCAATGGGGGATTGTCCAGACAGGGATATGCCTGAGTCTGTGTTTATCTGCTAAGGTTATCTGCTTACCTCCTCACATCTCATGGAACCCTTCAAAGGACCAGGTAGCACCATAGCGTGCAGCTGCACCCTGCTTGAAAATGATTGGTTTACCCTTTATGGTGACAGTGATTACAAAAGATTCAAAAGACCGTTTTGCTTCCTTTTTTGTAAGACTGGGATGTTCCAGCAGTGTGGAGGGTTGAGGTATGATGCTTAGGACATAAGTTCATGTCTGAAAATGTATTTATCTTGTGTTTTGTCAATCTAATCTCTAAAAGACTAAAGATACATTCATCTTGACAAGTCTCCATTTTTCCCTCTTATCTTGCTCCTGTATTACATACTTAAAATGCATTTGTATTACAGCTTATGTATTTATTGTGTAATGGGATCAGTTCCTTTTATAATACAACAATGTATTTTAAAAAACAAAAAGAAACAAATAAAAAAACCCCACCCACCTTCATATATTTTGTGAAAATTTAATCCTTGCTGGATAAGGAAATTTAACAAAAACGGGCTTGAATGTTTGGGTAGATTGAGCTATGAACTTGACTGATCAGAGGCAGGAGCAAAAGGAAGGCGTTCTACCTTTTGGTTATAGTAACTCCCAACAGGGGGGAAAATGACAACAGCAGAAGATTCTTAAAATCTGGGAGGAAAAAAGCCTGTACAACTATTTACACAAGCATTTTTTTTGTCTCCCTCCCTCATCTAAGCTCCTAAATTATGATTTTTCTTCAGCCTGAGGTTTGTATCAACAATAATGATTTCAACACAGTAACAAATCTTTGTGATGAATAGGTCAATCTGCCAGAGAGACAGTACCTCAACTTCTAGACCCTGGTTTTCAGTTCAGTTTATTATTGGCAGAGCATGCACAGTATTGTGTAGGTTCAAAACTTGCTAGAAGAATATGAACTTTTGCCCTTTGTTGAAATCTGCCCAGAGATTAGATTTAGAGTATGCTGAGTGTTATAACATTATTGTTGGGAAAGTGGTATGTGAGCGTGTTGTGACTGACAGTTACATTATTGAAGTAAGCTGAGAGATGATTGGATGCAAGACTGAGAATGTATCAATTAAGGTAGTTGAAGGCTGCTGTTAAATCCCCTCAGTCTCCTCTTCTCTAGACTAAATAAACCAAGTTCCCTCAGTCTTTCCTCACAACTCATGTTCCCCACTCCCCCATTTTTGTTGCCCTCCACTAGACTCTCTCCAATTTGTCCAGATCTTTTCTGTAGTGGGGGCCCAAAACTGAACACAAGACTCCAGATGTGGCCTCACCAGTGCTGAATAGAGGGAAATAATCACTTCCCTTGACCTACTGGCAACATCCCTACCAATGCAGTCCAGTATGCCATTAGCCTTCTTTGTAACAAGGGCACACTGTTGGTTCAAATTCAGCTTCTTGTTCACTGTCACCTCCAGGTACTTTTCTGCAGAACTGCAGCCAGCCAGTCAGCCCCCAGCCTGTACCGGTGCATGGGACTGTTCCATCCTAAGTGCAGGAGTTTGCACTTGTCCTTGTTGAACATCATGATATTTCTTTTGGCCCAACCCTCCAATTTGTCTAGGTCACTCTGAATCCTTTCCCTCCCCTCCACTACTCCCCCCAGCTTGTTGTCATCTGAAAACTTGTTGAGGGTGCACTCCATCCAAATTTCCAGGTTGTTGATGAAGACATTGAACAAAACCAGCTCCAGGACCAAACCCTGGGGCACTCTACTTGATACCAGCTGCTAACTAGACATCAAGCCATTGATCACTACCCTCTGAGCCCAATGCTTCAGCCAGTTTTCTATCCATCTTGCAATTCATCATCCAGGCCATACTTTCTTAGCTTGCCTGTAAGAACACTGTGGGAGACCATATCAAAACCCTTGCTGAAATCAAGGTATACCACATCCACTGGTCTCCCCTCATTCACAGAGCCAGTCATCTTATCACAGAAGGCAATCAGGCTGGTCAGGCATGACTTGCCCTTGGTGAATCCATGCTGACTGTTCCTAATCACCTTCTTCTCTTCCAAGTGCTTCAAGATAGATTCCTTGAGGATCTGCTTTATGAATTTTCTAAGGACTGAGGTAAGGCTGACTGGTCTGTAGTTCCCTGGATCCTCCTTTTTCCCTTTCTTAAAAATGAGCACTATGTTTTCCCTTTTACAATCATCTGGGACCTCTCCTGATGACCATGAATTTTCAAAGATAATGGCCAGTGGCTATGAAATCTCATCAGCCAACTCCTTCAGCACCTTCAGGTGCATCCAGTTCAGTCCCATGGACTTGTACATGTCCAACTTTTCTAAAAAGCACCTAACCTGTTCTTTCACCATTGTTAGATGCTCACCTCCTCCCCAAACTGTGCTCCCTAGTGCAGTAATCTGGGAGTTGATCTTGCCTGTGAAGACCAAGGTGAAAAAGGCCTTGAGCACTTCAGCCTTTTCTGCATCCTCTGGCATGAGGTTGCCTCCTCCATTCAGTAACAGACCCACACTTTACCTGATCCTCCTTTTGCTACCGACATTCTTGTAGAAACCCTTCTGGTTACTCTTCACATCCCTTGCTAGTTACAGCTCCAATTGCATTTTGGCTTTCCTGACTTCATCCCTGTATGCCTGAGCAATGCTTTTATACTCCTCCCTCATTATTTGTCCAAGTCTCTACTTCTTATAATGAGTTATAAGCTTCCTTTTTGTGATTTAGTTTACTGAGGAGTTCCCTGATAAGCCAAGGTAGTCTTCTGCCATACTTGCTAGTCTTTCTGTCGTGGGTGATTGGTGCCTCCTGAGACTGGGGCCAGGGCACAATTTGTGGGCAGCAACATTGGTGATGTCGGTGGCAGGGTGGTGAGTGGCAACCCTCTACAGAAGCTGGTGGTAGCAGCAGGGGGGAAAGGGAGTTGGTGAGCAGTGACCGCCCACAGAAGCTGGCGGTGGCACCAGTGTTGTCCAATTTCAGGGGAGGTATGGGTCCCCCTGTACCCTGCTACAAGTTGCGTATGCTTCCTGTGCATCAGGATGTTTTGTTCTCGAACTCTTAGTAATGCTTTTTTAAAGTACAGCCAGCTCTTCTGGACTCCTCTCCCCCTCAGACAAGCTTCCAGGGGATCCTGCCCATGAGCTCCCTGAGAGAGTCAAAGTCTGCTTTTCTGAAGTCTAGAGTCCTTACTCTGCTGCTCTCCATCCTTCCTGTCTTCAGGATCCTGAATTCAATCATCCTGTGCTCACTGCTGCCCAAGTTGCCACCCACTACTATGTTACCGAGCAATTCATCCCTGTTTGTGAGCAACAGGTCAAGAAGAGCATGGACCCTAGGTGGCAGCTCTGGCACTTGCACCAGAAAGTAGTCCCCACCACTCTCCAAAAAAATCCTGAATTTCCTGCACATTGTTATATTGCCCTCCCAGCAGATGTTATGGTGATTGAAGTTGTAAAGAGTCCAGCTGAGAGCAATGAAAATGGTTCAGGGACTGGGGCACATGACTGATGAGGAAAGGCTAAGGGAACTGGATTCATTTAGTTTGGAGAAGAGAAGACTGAGGTAGGATTTGCTAGCAGCCTTTGATAGCAACCAGCCTGAAGGGTGGTTCCAAAGAGGATGGAACTAAACTTTTCTCAGTGGTGACATATGGCAGAAGAAGGAGCTATGGTCTTAAGTTGCAGCAAGGGAAGTTGGGGTTGGATATTAGGAAAAACTGTCTCACTAGGAGGGCGATGAATCACTGGAACAAGCTACCTAGAGGGGTGGTGGAATCTCTATCCTTTGAGGTTTTTAAGGTGTGTCTTGACAAAGTCCTGGCTGAAATGATTTAGTTGGGGAAGGTGTTGCTTAGAGAGGGGTGTTGGATGAGATGATCTCTTGAGGTCCCTTCCAACCCTAACTTTCTATGATTTTATGACTGAGGAGAGATCAAGTGAAGAGGCTCTCTCCCTCTAAATCTTTGGGTCTTCCGATTGGATTGTAAGTTAAAGAGTGGTCCTTGTCTAGTTTGTATAAATGTATGCAGGTATAACAGTTAGTCTTGGTGTTTGGATGTTGGTCATGTTCACACTTATTTTTCTATTTGTCTTGTCAGTACTGATTGTAATTCTGTCTCAATTCTGTGGCAGTAAGAGGGTTAATAAGTGTGTGCAAGTGAAAGAACATAAATTGCCATCAGGGTTGTTTGGTAATAGCACCACTGCTGGCAGAGAAGTGACTACCCTGCAGCTTTAACTAAAAGTTCTGGTAAAATATCATCCTCCCTCTTTAGTATAGTAAAAGCAAATAAAGTGTATAGCACCTGCCCCTGTCACATGATAGTAATAGGGTTATTTTATTATTAGAATTTTTGTTCTTTTTTCAAATTTTTGTCAGTTTATTTTTACGTGTGTTGTGTAAATCAGGACTGGCTTAACAGAGAACAGTGTAAAATTGTGTGGAATGAATGAAAAATAGAATTAGTTCACAGTGAATTAGTATTTCATTTTGTTTGGTGTCTCTTGAAACAATACAGCT
>NW_005843248.1:0-1716 GCF_000455745.1 Alligator sinensis | reverse complement strand
TTCCCTAGAGAAAGATTTAAACAATAAGTGACAGAGTTTATACGGTATATACAGAGTTCAATTAAAGAAAGATAAGTGGTAAAATAAACAACCCTAATACCAACTTCATAAAAGCATCACCAGCTAAAATACCATTGCAGTAACAATGCTTGAGTTTATTCTGCATTCTTGAAGTCACAGACTGCAAGGATACTATGCATTTATAAAATAATATAGTAACATACTACTGTGATTGATTTATAGCTATAGAGTAATTGTATTGTAAAGACTGACAACCAAGCACTCAGCTAAGTCTTTCTGTATGTATTTGTCTGTGGAGTGTCCATGTAAATTCTCACATAAATACCTGTAAGAAGCAATTAAGGTGTTTGCTATATGGTATAGAGTTACCTGCTCCTTTAAACACTCTCCAAATGCATCTAAATGCAATATTCATCCAGGCAAGAGTAGAGAGCTTGCAGTATTGAGGCTGTGCAGTGTGGGGGAGGGGGAGAAGGAGTGGGGAGGACAGTGGCTTGTGCACACATCTCAGCATGGTCTGCAAGCACCCTGAGTCTGCCTAGCAACATATGGCAGCATGTTTGGCTGACCCAGACTGCCCATGATCAGCCTGTGTTTCTCTGTAGCACAATGTGCTGTTAGTGAAGGGGGCATGTTCTTTTACCTGCTGGAATAGCAGACTCCAGCAAGTGACATACTGTGTCCCTGGGGTAGAGCAGGGGAGGCTGAAGGACTAGGTGAAGAAAGAGTGGGGAGAGGTTGCTGGAGAACTATTTTCTGTTCTGAGAGAAACCACAACATGTACAGACATTCACTGAGAATGATGTAACCCTGGTTGTTCCAGGGTTATTTTTCTTCTAAAGAGGCCATTTTTACTTTGGGGAAAAAAAAACCAAAACTTGAACATATGTACACTCATGGTTTTTCTGAAAGAGTAGTAACTCTTGTAGGAGAAATTGGATGTCTCTATATCTCTTGCCCTTTATATCTCTTGCAACTTTCCCACTTGCAGTCTCCTGTTTACCTCTTATGATTGTTCAATAGGCTCAATGTATTCCTTGATCCTTCAAGACCAAGCATTTTGAGAGCTGTGCTCAATGTGAGATGAGCTTTCACAAACAAAGTATTCTTTAATCTCAATGCAATGAAACAAAGAGAGAATTAACAGAACTGAAAATCTATATATAAGTAACAAGGTAGTCTGGATAAATTGGGTCTGGGCAGATTTGCAGATTTTACTATCTATCTATTTAGACCACCTTGTTAAAGCCAACACCCTTCTTTCTCTTTCAGGCCTTTTAAATTCTTCTCCGAGTTCTTTTTTTCTGGCCCTGGCCTCTCAAACTGGCCAAGCATACTTTTTTGCACATGAGTAGTGGGGAAATCAGGAACAGGCTTCAGAACAGGTATTCTCTTCATGGGGTTTTAAGTTGTTATAAATGTGAGAAGAGGGCCTGATCCTATGGAAGCCAAGCTGCCTGGACCTTCTTTGAGGTACATGGCAGCCAGCATCACCTTTCAAGTCAGTTAAGGGCCCACCAAGTTTGACAAGCAAGACCAGGAAGTTTCAAGCTGCAAGCCCAATTATGCTAAAGCCATACTGCCCAGCTTTGCTTTTCAATATGGATGGGCACCACCATTTCCTCCAGCTAACTAGTTAACAGAGCAAGATTGTCCTTCCATTCCCCCATCCTCAACCCTACTGCAGCTGTCTAT
>NW_005843247.1:232472-248996 GCF_000455745.1 Alligator sinensis | reverse complement strand
CCCAGGATGCTTTGCAGTCCTGGGCTGGGCTCTGCTGTCTGCTCGAGCAGAGCAGGGTTGGCCATGACCCTTTGCTCGCTATCTGTAGCAGTGATGGCTGGCTGACAAGGGGGTAGGATTGGGAAACCCAGCTGGGGATGCAGCCTGGTCTGCCTGGTGGGAGCAGAGCAGCCCCTACCAGACTTTTCCTTGCTGAAGTGGAGGAGGCTGGCATGTGGCTCAGCAGGCTCAGGTGGAGGGAAGGGAAGCGAGGTTTAAACCCCCTCTGTGGCCCACAAGCCCCCAGCCTAGTTCTGCATGGGGGAGGGGCTCCCACACTTCTGCTCCCCAGTCATCCTACTCCCTGCTCCAGTGGACAGCAGGGTGCATGGCCACACCCCGGCCAGGGCAGGCAGGGTAAAGTGGGGAAGAGGAGTATAGTCCCCTCTCCCACCCCACTGCCATGGGACCCCAGCTGGGGTCTGCCCAGCTTTTCCCCTCTGCTCACCACTCAAGCGGTGGGGAGCATGGCCAGACAGGGGCCCAGGCAGCGTCTCAGGCAAAGGGAGGAGGGAGGGGGATTAAACCTCCCTGCCTTCCCTCACCCATTGGCATGGGACTCCACCTGGGATCTGCCTGGCTTCTCCCTCTGCTTGCTGCTCAAGCGGTGTTGGGGAGTGGGGGGTAGTGGCCAGATGGCAGCCCAGGCAGACCCCAGCTGGGGTCCCATGCTGGTGAGAGAAGTGGGACGGGGAGTTTCAGTCCCCTCTCTCCTCCCCCTTCACCTGAGGCACTGCCCGGGCAGCCATCTGTCCACCTGCCCATGGCCCACACTGCTCAAGTGGCAAGCAGGGGGAAAAAGCTGGGTAGACCCTGGCTAGGGTTCCATGCCAATGGGAGAGGGGAGGCAGAGGAGTTTAATTGCCCTCCCTCCCTCTTTGCCTGAGGAACTGCCCAGGTCACTGTCTGGCCACGCCCCCCTGCTGCTCAGGGAAAAACCTGGCACGGGCTGCTTCACCCTTCCCCTTCCAAGCACACCCTGGTTGCAGTCCCTGTAGGCCAGGGTGGGTGTTTAAACCCCTCCCCAATCATACTCAGTGGCCTGCGAGGGCCTACCCCCCCCACCCTCCCCATCCCGCCTCCTCAACTACTTTCCAGCCTTCCAGCCACAGCTGGAAGAAAAGGAGGGCTAGCTCTAGTGCTCCCTGGCTTCTAGCCTAAGCCACTGCAGGCATGTGGCTGCATTTCTGGAATCAAAAGTGAATGTCTATTCATTTGCTTCTTGGTTCAATCTGTGCAGGTTTGGCTAAACTGCAAAGATTGAATCAATTCAGGCTTGGGCTTTTTGAACGTCTATACTTAGCCCAAGGGGTCTGCCCACAGAGAGTTCTCATTGAACCTAGGAATGCCCCAGTGGATATATGTGTATAATCAAATGGATTCAGAGGTTTAATTTATAAAATATAAGTTGTATTAGAAGTAGCAAGAAATTTCGACACTTTCCTTGCATATTATTTTCAATAAATAAATGTTTTTATATATACATTAACCTGAGGTATTTTGTAGTTATGATAAAGTGCCAAGAAGCTGTCCTAGCATCACACAAAATTTAAAAACAGGATTTGTAGATCTGCTTTACCAATGAGTTCACAAAACTATTTATTTCTTTTGTCACACATATCAAATAGATGTTGTCATTACTGATCAGGTAAATTCATTTTTTTTAGAGACTTGAAACTCAGTCTCTGTAGCAGTGCTGAAGTAGCATTCATCTATAATACTTTATACACTGGCTGTCAACTATGAGAACAAAGTTATATTCCGACAAACTACTGTGTAAAATGATTTGACAGCCGCACCTCCATCAAGAGAAGAGTCACAGATTTCATTTAAGAAATAATAGCAATATGTGAGGCCCCAATCCTCCAAATCGAGGCATGTGTTTAACTTTAAATGCATGAGTAATCCCACTGACTGTAATAGGACTGTTCTTGTGCTTGAAGTTAACTTCAGACATATTTGCAGGATGCTGACATACTAAAGTGGATTTATTTTGAGAGGGAATCATGGCTAGGATTACAAGCCAGGGAACTCAGGTTGCCAATAGATTTCAGAAGAGGGACAAAGGGAGCAAGCAGAAGTATGTTTTCCTTGCATCCCTGCAAGTTTTTGTTTGGTCATATGTTTTAAGACAATGATTTGTTTAACCTTGAGCTATGTGGTCTTCAGGCTGTGGCGGGGAGCAATCTGGTGATGCAGATGCTTTGAAAAGCTTTATAATTATAATTATACAAATTTTGGAGCATTAAAGAAAATTAAGAAGAACTAGGAGGCTACGTGCAAGTGGTACTTAAAGGTAGTGTTGGGATGGTGATCTAAGCACATGGCTTTATTAATAATATATATAATAATATATCCAAGCTTTCAACACTGACTGTGCATATGTTCCAGACAGAGCTGTAACAAAACTACTCTAGTTATCTTCAGCCTGGCTCAGAAATCCTCATATTAAGAGAGGCCAAGAACCTGGAACTTTTACGGAGAGGGGAAATGAACCCTGATCATGGGCACCCCAATCACCCAGGAAATTGTAGTGGATATCTTGTTCAGGTGCAGTTAATTGTAATTTAATTAGTTGGGACTTTAAAAAAATTTAAAGGATCAGAATTCATACTGTTTTTTTATACTACCACCCTATTAAATAGGATCTCTTTAATACTGAAGATTTTTATTAATGTTTAGAGCACTTAAAGAGAACTGGATGAAAAACCAAAGGCAGTCTCTTTGAGCAGACATAACTACGGATGTGACAATGTGAAAACCTACATAGTAAAAATTGTAAATCAAGGAAACCCAAGAGTTTGAGGCATATGTCTCAACTCCCAAGCAAGTGCCATTCCTATCTAATCTTCTTAACATTCCCATGCAAGAATGGTGTATATAGAATGTGCATCTGTTTCAAGAAGTCTGCACACACAGATCACATAAGAAACATTTTTCCCCTTAGAAAATGACATGAAAGAAGAAACAGCAGTCCAAAGAGCTGCCTGGAAGAAACTAGTCCAAAAATGCAGATGCTCTCTTGGCTATCATCAGCCAAGAAGTAACAACACATTTCCTGACACAGTCCCTAGTCAGCATGAGTGGCAGTATGGGATCCATTTCAAGAATGCTTTTTTCCGAAACTAACAAACATGAAAGTGACAATTTACTTCATTTCCGCAGCATGGTGCACTACATGTCTTCCTCAATGTATACATTGCATGGAATCTACAAAAACATAATAATGGGGAAGTTCTCTGCAAACTGTTATGAAATGTGAGAAGAACAATTGTGAAGTGTTACATTTCTGTTGTGTGGTAGTTAAGTGAATGCTTACAAAATAAAGCCCCATGCCCCTCTGTGTTGGCTTTCAGTATTCAGAACCTGTCTTGCCTGAAGTTGCTATTGAATGATTCAACTGATGCCTTTCTAGATGAGCCATAACAGTAATTTAGTATGAACTTCATTGAATTGTTTTCAGATCTTCTTCACAGTAGTTCAAACAACTATGACTTATGATGTTTTTAAGAATTTTATAGCCTATAATGTTGTCTTAGCTGCTTAACTGGGTAACATTCAGAGCTGGATTAAGGCACAGGCATTATAGGCTTGTGTCTATGAGCCCATTTCCTGATCAGAATCACAGGTTTGATTTTTAAAAAGAAAACTTCCAACTCTCCTTATTGAAAAGGAAAGCTTAAAAACATGACCTAAGGATAACAGACATTTGCCATACGACAAATTACTACACATTATCCACATATGCACATGATTACTGCGCAGTAAACCTCGCTAATCGCAAGTAAATTTGCTACCTGCAAATGAAAGTATCAAATTTATTTTTAATTAGTAATGGCATAGTAGCTCTTGTGTAGATGCCTGACTGGGAGCAAGTCTTGTCCCAATCAGCTGGCCACCAGGGGGTGGGAGATTGCTCCCTGCCCCTGGGAGCTGCCTGCTGCCAGGGCGGGCTCTGCCACCAGAGCCCAGGCAGGGACTATGTCCCACTGCCCTGGCAGCAGGGAGCTCCAAGCCCTCCACTCTGAGATCACAATCAGGGAGCAGGGGCTGAGAGACCCTTATCTCCTAGATCTTCATCTCCCAGCCCCCGCTTTGCCATCGCAGTTGGGGACCAGGGGGTTGGGAGACCCTTATCTACCAGCATGAGCTTCATAACAGTGGGGCTGGAGTTGGGAGATCATTATCTCCCAGCCCAAGCCCAATGACTAGCCTTTTCCCTACCCAGCTCCATGCTCATGGAGCTGAGTAGGGAACAAGCTCCCCACCCTGTTCCCCACTCAGCTCCTTGCTCACGGAGCTGAACAGGTTCCACTGCCTCCAATTGTGTGCCTGCAATCACAGAGCAGGGACTGGGAACTGTCCTGACCAGAGGCAGGTCCCAGCCCCATGCCCCAACTGGGTGGTTAAGGCACAGGACTTGGAAAGAGCTGCAGGGGTGGGGTAGGTCCCAGACCCTTGCCCTAATCTACCTGTGGGGCAGCTGGCAGTGAGCTAGCTGCTAGCTGCCCTACTGGCAGATTAAGGCAGGGGGCTGGGACCTGCCCCTTCCCTGTAGCTCTTCAAGTCCCCTGCCCCTGATTGAGGAGCCAGGGCCAGGAGCTCACAGCTGCCAGAGTAGGGGGACATTGTCCCCATCACAGCAGCAGGCAACCTCATGAGGCACGGTGTAATGTCCCAGCCACATCCTTGAGACAGCTGTCTCCTGGCCCAGTGCTCCCTGTCAGCCCCTGGGCGGCAGGGGACCATTGCAGGGCCCCAGGAAGTTGAAGCAGTTTGCTGCTATGAGCAGCAATTCTGCTCCCACTTCCCTTCATGTGTAGATGCCTGACTGGGAGTGCTTACTCCTGAGTAGTTTATTCACAAGAAAACTGATCCCAGATCAAATGCATGTGTAGACACATACCCTGTGTACAAAATCCCTTACGGATTTTGAAAAAAAATTGCCAGATCTATGACAATCTGAAAACATAGGGGTTGTTTCAGTAGATGACAGCTCTGAGCACCTTCTCAAGTGGGGTAGATTCTGATCTAATTACCAATTTAATACTGTTTGTAGTATTGTGAAAGCAACAGACTACAAACAAGCACTCCCTGCCCAAGAATTTACCATCTACACATCTAATTCAGTCTCACTGAAGTCACTGGGATCCTTTCATCTATGGTACAATTATGGATACTTTTCATACTTTAAGGCAGAGGTGTCAAACTTACCCTGTCCTGACCAGATCCAGACCATAAGGCTCTTCACGGGCCAGATCCTGAAATGGCAGCAGCAGCAGCAGGGTAAACAATGTAAGCAATGTGGCAGTGCCAGCAGTGGTGGGTGCCCGCACTTGCCCTGCTCTAAGTTCCAAGCCCCTTGGAGAGTCCCACTGGCCATACAAAACACTCCAGAGAACAGATGGGGCCCTGGACCATAAGTTTGATATCCCTACTTTAATACACTAATAATAGAGAACTAAGGCAACAAAATCCCTGAATAACTTAAGGTATCAGCTCAGTCCCTACCCGTAGTCCTTACCATTTTTCATCCAATCTCTGTGGATACAGAACAGATTTTTGACAACAACATCTAAAAACAGTAAAGCTAAAATAGAAAATAGAATGGGTTAGGATATGGGTGGGTTTCTAAGCTTTCTTCCTTTAAGCAGCTACATAAAAAGGATTGTTTTTTCAGCTTTCCAGCTCTTTATCTTTATTGCCTTTTGTTTAGCATCTAGTTAACTGGATGTCTGTTTTATAAAATGAGGGGGTAGATACTATTGAAGCAAATATGGGATTTTTTTAAAAAAAGGTCTATTGTCAAAGGCCACTGGTGATTTCTCTCTCTCTCTCAACCTGCATCTTTTGCTTTTCTCCACACACCACATAGAAACAAGAACTGCCTGTTATCTGACTAAGTGCAGGTTTTTAATTCAAAAAGTACTGTTTCCAGCCTTGGAAAAAAAAAAGATTCTGTTCTTAAGTCAGCCAATTTGAATTTTACATTCAGGATTATAAGGCAGTTATGACTGAAATCAAAAGAAGTTAATAGCACTGTTATATTTGGTGATTTCCTGAGCAAACTTTCACAACTTTGCTAGCTGACACAGAGATAGTCATTGGTAGGTTAATTTTCTCCAACATCTACTTCAGTTAGTTTGCCAAATTTTTCACACTGTCTCCAATAAAATTCAAACAAATGAAAAAATCTTGTTTATAACAATAAAACTTTATTTTGGGTATCTCCATTCTCCAGCAAAGGATGAACCTTAGCTGAACTGTAATGGCACATTTTTTATTATGTTTAATGTCATATATAAACAAGAGTCACAAAAGTTCCTCAGTGGGATACCACTCCAGTCCTCAACTGGCTTATTTTCATTTACCTGTGGTTCTGAAATTGCCTTATTCATAGGGTGACCACATGCCTCAGTTTAGCCAGGACAGTCCCAGATTTCATAGGCTGGTCCCAGCTAGCTGTTAAGAATTATAATGGGCATCCCAGAAATGCAGGGATGTGTGGTGCAGTCTGGCCAGGAGTCAGAGCAGCATATAATCCCTTGCAGGTGGGCAGGCAGGCCCCACTGCCTGCTCAGTACACAGCCCTACCCTCACCGACTTGTGAGAGTGGGGCGGGGGGTAGGGAAGTGTCCCATATTTCCCGGATGATGTTCCAGATTTCCAGGATTTCCATATGGTTAGCCTACTTATTCACTGCTGGCACTTCCATTATTTTTAACGCAGTAGCAAGATAAATGGTATAGATCTGGAGTGACTGCATTAAGAAAAATCATTTCATTGAGTCACAGAATACTCCTCACTGTGTGCATCGCTTTCAGTAAGGTAAAATGCCTTTTGAAAAGATGTATTTGATGGACTGGGAAGATTAGTCAGTTATGTATTTTCAATACCTGAAACAAGTACAAAGCAACAGTTCAGTCATTGGTTCCAGAGTAATTCTTACTGCAATGAACTGTTTCATATGGTTGCCTTAACTGCTTCTACTGGTCCTCTTTCCCATGCACTCACTGACCTTTCTGACTTTTTGAATAAATCTAATAGTTAAGATATCCAAAGATATCCTTGGAAACTTGCAATCCAACAACAGAAGAGGGATCTGTTTCCAAGTGTTCAGAGCCAGATATCCCCAAGGATATTTCCTATGGCAGATCTGGCAAGTATGGAAGCTGCTATAATATTATTTTATGCTTAAAAATGTCCAAAGAGTGGAAGAATAGCTGCCAAAAATATGCCCTCAAAAAACTAGAGAATGACAGCTAGTCACTTGCCCTTGCTGAGCCTGGTGAAAAACCAGTTGAGATTCTCACTATAGTTGCTGCTATGTAGTCTGTGCTAATCTGGAGTGAATTTACAGTTTGACATGTCCCCAAGGATAATGTCCACTTAAATATAGCACCTAAAAATGCACTGCTATTTGGGGATTAACAGAACTAACCTTGAATTGTAAGAAATGAATGGGTGTGTCTACATGTGATGCTTAATGTGCAGAAGACTAAGTCTACTGGGCAAAAACCATGCTAATGAACTAATGTGCAGTAGATTTAGTTTAATATGCATTAATGTAACCAAAAAAAGTGCATCTATGCTAATGCGCAGTAGCACCGATTACAGCGCATTAAATTAGAACCTGTTATTATAGGGCATTTTTAAACACACAAGAGCTGCAACGCCAGACACTTTGAAAAGTGCCGGGTGCCGTGACACTTGCAATTGTATAAGCAGCAAAATGCATGTCAGTACTGAGAAAATGGCAGCAGCATGCTTTTGAACTAAAACACATCAGAGGTGCTTTAGTTCAAAAGTGCACCACCGCCATTTTCTACATGCTGACGCTCATTTCACTGCTTATACAACTGCACATGGCACAGCACAGTGTGCGTCAGCTTATGTGTGGAGCAGACTCGATTAATCAAGTCTGCTCCAAAATGCGAGCTCTCCAGTGCGCCGCGGGAAAAAAGCATGTTTATAAATGCCCACAGTTACTAAACTTAATGTACTGTAATTATGGCACATTAATGAATGTGTAGACATTCCCAGAGTCTCTCATTTTCTGCACAGCTCCAACTTTAGAGGAATATTGTCTCATATAATACTGTTTTTCTGTGCTTACTTCTGTAAAGAACTCAAATGTCTTTGCAAATTAAGTTTAGAAGCAGTATTATCAATTTACAAATGAGGAAATGGAGGCATAGTGAAGGTATCTGAGTTGTCCGAGATGCCAAAGTGAATCAGTAGCAAGATAGGGAATACAACACACAGGTCAGCTGTCCCACTGTTCCTCTCTCCTTGTCATTCCTCCAACAAAGGAAAAAAAAAGATTTTGGTTCTTTGAGCTGAATTACTATGGAAAAACTATTTATGTAGCATGGAAGAACTACATAAATTCTAACATCAAAAAGCCAAAATACATCAAATCAACTTGCAAGGAAAAATACAAATTCAATAATGACTAGTGAAAAGTGATTGAGTCCATTATGAATGAACTAAGTTTTCAAATAATCTTAATTTTTTTAAAGTGCTGCAATGATAGCAAGCCTTTGTTTTTAAATTTCTGTTCTATAAAATAGTGCAGTGGAGGAAGAAATACTAAATAATTCCTGAATACATGTCAAAGATAGATTTTTTTAATAGGCATGTCTGTATAAATTGTAAGAACAGTAATGGAATGATTCACTTTCCCAGATATAAATGAGGTTGGCATTTCTTGAGATTTTCATTTCTATGAGAAATGACATGGGTTGGGTACAATGTAAACTCTGCTGAATTGCCACATGATGCAATCGTATTTCCTAAATGTTCCTAATGAAGAAACAGCACTCTGAGAGTCCTGAAGTCACCCTGCACATTCTTAGTGTTCTTTCACTTTTTAAATAAAGTACTGGAAATCATGATGACTTCTATATTTGCAGTTATTGAACAAGTTATGTACAAATTTAGTTGCACTTCAAGTCATCTGCCTCAATATGGTCTGTGTCCTTCATGCTGGTCTTAGACACACATTGCATTCCACAAATGGATCAGGATAGCATGAAAGTCATGGGTGACACTGTAATAAGAAACTGACAAGACTGTGTCCTGGAGTACGAGGTACCATAGAAGTTGTTTTAGTAATGTGCATTTATCTAAAAACTTTCCATCCATACAGAGATGCCGAGTACATGCAAGCCTGAGAGCCCCAGTCGCCCTCAGGAAGAGGGCTGTCATCCCTCCACCCCTGCCTTCCCATGACAGAAATAAAAGTCAGCACCTATGCACCCATCAGAGTTTTCACAAATTGTGATTTCTGTGGGAGGCTTTCCTGAAAAACTGATGGCAAATTACGGCCAGTTACAACCTCACAAAAACAAAATGCTACTTTATACAGGTTGGAGCACAGTAAGGATACATCTGCTTCCAGAAAAATAAATCAGGACAGGAAGTCAAGACACAGAGGCCAGAAGGATTTCAAGAGATTCTATAAAAATTCATCTGTAATGATACAAACTAAAATTGTACACACAAAATGTTTAAAAAGTGTAGGATTTTTGAAAAGCTAGGTTAGGTTTTTTAAAAAAAATTAACAAAAATCGCAGTCAATCAGTTGTTGATTTATTAATATTACCAAGGTAATATTACCATGGTAATATTAATCCCTCCCCCTAAGAAGGAGGAAACTTTTTGGTATAAATCAGCACCTGTCAAAAAAATTTTAAGCAATTAAACACTTCTGAGCAATCCTAAATAGATCTAAATTTGCATGTCATTCTTGAAAGTACTTACAAAATCTCTTTCAAAATAAAGTTCCAGTTAGTTATTTATCATTTATTTCACCGAATAAGATTTGTAGTCTAATTACCAGGGATCCTGGTTTTCTCTGCTTTAAAAAAATCCCCAATCTTCAGTTAAAAAAAAGTAACTCCAAATCCACATTTTCCCATGATTTATATGAAACACCACTGATAGATAGATAGATAGATATAGTGGTATTTCATTTTAATCACAAAAAATGTAGAGGCAACTTTTTTTAAACTGAAAATGGGGGATTTTTTTAAATCAGAGAAAACCAGGATCCCTGCTAATTACACATGAGCAAGAGTTTAAAAAAATATATTTATGATGTAGAAAAACTAGCTCATGATTTGATTTGTAGAGAAGAAACGTAGCTAATGAATAAATTAAATTTCAATCTTTATGGCTATAATTCCATAAGGGAGGGACATAACTGTTGAAAGCAGCGATATTGCAATGTCCACTATTGCAAAATTGATTAGGTTGCAAGATTATTATACTAAAAGCCAATGTAAATAGAAACATAACAACATTCACAATTGTAAAAATCTATGTGCTCATGTCTTTACATATGACTCTTGCAGAAAGAAGTTTAGAAGCAATATGAAGAGATTAAGGTTAGGCAAATCTTATCTGGTGTGTATAATGCAAAATGAGAAATAGTTAAAGATACAAATGGCAGCTACATAGAAAGAATTGTAAAATTACAGCTCAGTTTTCAGATTATAGGTTTCAGAGGACACAAGGTAAAAGGACATTTCTTTGCTTACATTTTAGTGTAGTAATTGCTATCTACTCCTAATATTAACTTGAAAATATTATTGTCAGCTATTGTCTTCTATATTATTGTCTTCTATATAATGTGAATAAAATATTCTCAGAGTTGAGGTGAAACACAGTTTCTTTTAACATAGTTCCTGACTCAATAAGAATTATATTAATTCATACCATGGCATAATTTGGTCCCAGGTGTTATATGGCATGACACTGAAAATAAAAGATCCCAACTTGGCCCTTAGGGCATTTATACATGTGCTCCAGGAGTGGGGGTGGGGGGGTGCTTTAATTAAAGTGGTTCCAAAAGCCACTCTAATTAAAGCACCTGGAGTGTCACATGTATCAGCGTCCCTGCACTGAAAAATAGTGGCAGGGACACTTTAACTAAAGTTTATCAAACAAGCTTCAGTTAAAGCGCCCCAGCCACCATTTTTCAGTGCAGGGATGCTGATACGTGTGACACTGGAGTCTGCTGAAGCACAGTAATCATCATGCTTCAGCAGACTTGATTAACAAGTCTGCTCAGACACGTTGTAGTAGTCTCACTACATGTGCATAGGCGCCCTTTGAGACAAAACCCCACAGAAGTCAAAGAAGTCTTTCATTGACTTCATGAGAACTGCACTGAGGCTTTGTTAAATTTCTTAGAGGAAAGTATGTTTGTGATATATTTTATTGGATCAAGTGTATAGTTAGTAGAGCTGTTGGATAACCTTTTGGGTATCATGGGGCTTCTTCAGCCCTTATGTTTCTTTTTTTTTTTTTTTTAGACTATCACTCCAATCTAGTTATATTTCTTTCAGCAGAACTATGTATTGTTTCAAGTTCAGTCATATTGCCCTTACCACCTCCACTCCACCAATGATAACAGTCTCCATAACCTGCTGGTCCACTTCTCCTGTATGCACTTTCACATTGCTTTCCAGGATGTCTTATTCATGATATCCCTCTCCAAATTAATGTGTTGAGACAACACTCAGTCCTTCAAATTACCTCTCAAGATACACTTCTGCTGTAACATCTAGGATAAAATTACCAACTGGTCATCACTAGGCATCAATACTACTTAGATCTGGATTACAAATTTGGAAACAAGTGTTTTTATTTAGCTCTAAAAGTTCAGGGGTGAAATCCTGACCCTATTTAAGTCAATCAAAGAACTACACTTTTGAAATGTTTCCTTAGCAATTGACTAGGTAAGAAAATACTGTACCTCTCAAAATGCTGTCAGTAGAAATAAGAAAGTAGGTTATACTACAAAAGGTAATATACAGACATTAAATAGACACTAAATTGAAAACTAAATTAAATTCAAACAGCCATTTTATATGGTATATAAAGGGAAATAAATGAGGAATAGATTATTGAAACATGTTACAAACATCAGTAACTTGTGTTATAAATGGTTAAGCAAATCAGCAAACAGTATTATAGGTAGTTATTAAAAGAAGTTGTAATCGCTTTTGTATGGAGCCTGGATACAAAGTATGTTATAAATTTTCCTACCTATATTACAAACTGTGCTGACACACACATAAAGAGTTAAATCTCTAAGTGTTGCTACAGTCATTCCCATGAGTCACTTGTAAGCTATCAGTAATAAAATCCTTACCTCTCATAACCATACAAGCTTCTCCATGTTCATTTTAGCCAGAGGCCCTAACATTTAGGACCCTGTACAGACATTCAACAAACTAGTGGAGGAATCGATTGGTGTTTATGTGGTTTTCTCTAAGCGACCTAGTTTAGATTAGAAGCAAACAGTATACACATTCACCATTGCAGCGGGGTAAGGGGTGTGGGTGGACAGGGACCCTGTACTGGACAAGGCCCACTGGCAGGGCACACTCCTGCATGCCTCCCAATGTGCATGGGGGCTCCCCAGGCTGCTGGAGACTGATGAGTGCAGTTGAGTGCCTGGGACACTCCTGATTGAGTGCCAGGCATGGGCAACCATGCCCCTAGCCCCTCACCAACTCCACTTTTGAATTGTTTCCTTAGTAATTGGCTAGGTAAGAAAATACCGTACCTCTCAAAATGCTGTCAGTAGAAATAAGACTGAACATTGTGGACCCTCTCCTGCACCCTGCCCTGAGGTTCCCAGAAGAACCCCAGAGCAAGTGCTCCTGCTTGTTAATTGCATGGGCCTTTGTGCCTTAGCTCACTGGCACCAAGCCATGACACCCCAACACCCATGCCCAAGCATGCAGACCCAGGAGCTGCAGCGTGTCGTGCTTGTCACCCTGCATGATTCTCAAAGGAGGCTGCAGGACATCACACATGGCCATTTGAACATGATGTGGGTGCTGGCCACCATGGAATATGGCTTCCTGTCTGTGAGCGGCAGTGCCCAAATTGATTTTGTGACCAGGATCATACACTCCAGCCTCTAGGGTGCCAGCTCTTAGGGCCAGACAGTTTGCCAAATAACTCCCACTTGCAGGGCACACTCCCCAATTTGCCTGCCATGTCTTGTTCTTGTGAGAAAGAGGGTGGGTCCTCATTTGTGGTCACTCCCATGAGTGGATCATGCTGATGGCTCTCAGTACTCCTCCTCCCCTTTGCACCCTGTCCACATGCCAACCGGTTCTGACGGAAGTCCAGATTACAGTCCTTCTCTTTGGGAGGGTTGTGGAAAAGTAAGACTGTAAGCAATCAACTACAGTCAGCCATGACTTGCAAAGCCTGTGGGCTAAAGAGTTCATCTGGATCATCTCAAGACAACAATCAGGGCTGCATGGCCTTACAACTGTCCTGTACAAAAGCATTATTCACCAGCCATGGCTCATTAACTGCCCCTCAACCAGCTCTAGCTCTAGGGTCTAATAATTATGCAGCTCGTGTCAGAGATAAATGATGGATGTCAGGGATCCCTTCCCCTTGCACGTCTACTAGCATCAAGCTCATCCACTACTCCCAAGACAGGCAGGTAAGTCAGGTCTGTTTAACACAAATCATTCATATGCCCTCTGAATCATTCAAAGTCTGGGGCTTGTTACTTCAGCCCCCATCACAGTCCTTTAGTCCTGGAAGGCTCTCAGAGCCATTCTAATTAAAGTAACACCTCCCACCCTCCCTCCTGAAGCATGTGTATAAATGCCTTTAGTGCCTTTCCATGTGCAAGGGGAGACAGGGGTAAGAGGTGCTGTTTCAGTGCCAATGATCTGGTTAGGTGGGAGGAGGTTCAGCTTCTCCCAGTAGCTAGGCATAGCCCTGAGAGAGAGAGAGATCAGGAAGATGTGAATGAGGTAGATTTATGTTCCCACGGGATGGGAGATGGGCTGCTAACCATCCAGAGCTGGGGATGGGGGCAGGCAGGACTTGGTACCTCAGCTGTGCTCCAGGAAGGGAGGGAGGGGAGGAAAGGGGAGGTCGTGACTGGTCTGCACAGTGCTGAAAGATAGAAAGCTCTTGCACAATTAGCAGCCTGGGGCCCTGTGCTTTGAGCAGTCAGGGCAGGAAGATTCACTACCCCCCATGCCCTTCCATCTATGCATCAAACCCTCCCTTTCTTGGGTTCTCAGTCACAATGGCTTGGGAGAGGGCCATGACCATGGGGATAACCTGTAGCCTCTGGTCTCTCAGGGAGCAGAAGTGGCCAGCAGTTTGGATCCGGTGACTGCCTTCTGGAGGCAGGCTTGCACAAAGGGCTTTGGGTTGGTGCAGCATCCTTATGCTGCTAACTCCCTCTACTGCACTTGCATCTGTAGTAATGGCCCACCTGATCCCCTTTTCCCTCCCTGCCAAGTGGCTTCACATTTTTCCCAGTGCCTGGGTCCCTATCATGGCTATGTGGAGTGAGGTAGAGCCAAGAGGGTGTCCTTACTTGGTACTGTTGCCCTGTGGGGTCAGGCCAACTCTCAGGATCTCAATATTGTGCTGTTGGACAGGAAGGTGTGACACAATTGCACATATACAAACACACAAATCAATTAGGTGCATACACACACACACTACCAGCTCAGGAACTTATACATCCAAACCAGCCTAGGCACATGCAAACCTATCACTAATTTAAGCACAGACACAAACATCAGCATTTGAACACATCCAAGCACCTTACTTGCTTGCAATAGGAGCATATATATATATATATATATATATATATATATATATATAACACACATGCTCACCAGTTCACACACATACAACCCACCTACACATACACACAGGTAAGTACCTAACTTGGATGGTACAGTATGTATGTGTGTGTTTGGGGTACCTGAGATACTTGGGGGATGGTTCAGGTGAGACAGAGAGAGAGTTAAAGTGTAGGGAGTGAAAGTTGCCAGAACCAGGATTAGAACTGCTAGACTACAGAGAAGCTGGCTGAGGAACTGAGGCTTGGTTTACTTAAGGTAGATTGGGGCTGGAAATCGAGGCAGACAGCTAAGATATTGGGGGGGAAGATAAGTGGTGGCAAGGAGGAGACAGCCAGGAAAGAAACTGAGGCAGAAACCTGGTTGCTCAGAGGAAAAGGAAAAGGCAGAGGGGATAAGACAGTGGCAAAGAAACAGGGGGTTAGAAGGGAGAGAGGAGCTCAGGACAGGTGTTGGAGGTGGCAGTGAACCAGAAGCAGGAAAGGGAAAAATGAGACAGAAGTTAGAGGGGCAAGGAGCAGAGATTGGAGCAGGGCCAAACCATAGTAAAGCAAAACCCAACTCAGGGGTCCAAATAACAGTTTTATTACACAGACAACACACCACACAGCCCCATGAAGTTATTGGTTCACACACACACACAAGCACTCACAATGGCAGCAGAAGAAAAAGACTCAGTGGAAAGGCTGGAGTCCAGTTGGGGAAGAGAAGCAGAGTCCAAGTCCTTGGTTGAAGATGGGGTGGGGGGTGATAGCTACCTATCCAGGCTGGAAAGGGGTCCTGGTCCATTGTTGTCCAGAGAGGGGTTGCCAGCAGGGCCTCTGGGTGGATAGGTGGTGTGGCATGGTGCTGGTCCAGATGGAGAGGGCGTCCCAAGGAGTCAGTCTTCACCACCCCTTTTATGGGGCAGACTATCTCTGATCTCCTACGGGGAGGGCCTGTCCAGGCAAGGTCAGTCCTGTTCCAGAGGGCTCCAGGTGTTCTTACTCAGCATGTGCAGCCTTGGCACAATGGTGGGTTGCCTCATCTTTTGTTTCTTGAATGCTGAGGGTGGTTCCAAGGGATGAGTTATTGGTCCAGGTATTGGTGTTGATGGTTCGGTTATTCAGAGGGAGCTATTTTTAGACCTAATGCCATTGTCTCTCAAGCACCCTCATTCATCCTCATTCATTCAGGAACCAAGTTACACAGGAGAGGTAGTATAAGTCATAGGTTACACAACTGGGCCTGGGGACACGATGGAGACTTGACAAACAACATGGAAACTTGACATGACTTATGCTAACTGACATATATAGGCCTAAAACAGTAATCACACAATATAAAAACAGTAAAAAAAAAAATCAATACAAAACATAATAATTATCACTTATAAAACAGTGGATATCTATATCAAAATAGCATGGCACTTATTTGCAAGGAGGGGAGAGAAAAATAAAACTTACTACCTAAAATAAAATGTTAAAGCTTATCCTACATCTTAGCTTACTTATACTTATCTAGGGAATAGAGAGGGAGAGAAAGAGTCAGAAATGTTTGGGGAAGGGGAGGGAATGCATTTTAAAATAAATTAAAAAAAATTAAAACTGGGGGTTTTGCTACAGTACCAGAGTCTTCACTACAACTGGGGGTAGGAAAGGCCTGGGCATGGGTGCTGTGGGTGGTGCTGCAGCAGAAACCACTGTGCTGGTAGCTGAGGGGTTGAGGGGAGCTCTGTGCATTAGGAATAGGGGCAACAAAGAGGTGTCAGAGGAGTATAAGTGGGACACCTGTGGCAGCAGTGTCAAAAACAGGGAATGGGTGTTCAGCTGCAGTCTGTGGAGTTGAGGTCTGG
>NW_005843247.1:228872-232441 GCF_000455745.1 Alligator sinensis | reverse complement strand
TAGGGAAAGGAGCAGGCATTCCCATGAGGCGGTGGATACAGGCTCAGGATCCGGGTCCTGGGTCCTGATGACTGTGGCATTGGAGCTTTTCCCCTGGTCCTGTGCTCCCTGGCCTGTGCACTTGACAGTGCCCAAGATGATGTCAAGAGAGCTCAGGTCCAGCTGCAGGTATACCTCTACTAGATCCTGCCATGATCTGGGGACCAGCACCAACAGGCTGGACTTCTCAGGGACCACAGCTATCATCAGACCTTGTGCCCAGTGGTCTCTGGGAACCTGCTCCTGGGCTCCCAGATGTCCTGTCATCCCAAGGCTTTCCTGAACCACCTCCTGTGGTGGGGTTCCTGCTGGCAACTCCTCATGTTCCCAATGGTGCTATAGGTGTGCAACGTGGCAATGGCCCTGTCCATAGCAAGGAAGCATGATAGCTCCTCATAGAAGGGTATGCTCTGCCTCTTGGCTCCAGGACCAGGAGGCATCTTGCACACGCTAGATCTTCATCCATTTAACCTTGGCCCAGCACTGCACCCAGTCCGTGTCATGGTCCCGCACTTGCATCTATTGAGCAACATGCTTGAATACTTTCCTGCTGTAGTGCCCTTTGTGGAGCTGGTCCTGGGTCTCCTTCTTGCCACAAGTGGCGATAAGATCACTCTTCTCCCTGGGGTACCAGGTATGTGACCAGGATGGGGTATTGGAGGAGGTCCATGGCAATGTCTCAACATCCATGAGAGGGTGAGGGTCCAGCTATGAGGAGGTGGATGGATCCATGTATGGATGGATGGATAGATGCAAGGAATGGTGGGTGCATGTAGGTACAGGTCCTGGCACATGGCTCTCCTTCTCACTCCAGTTGGGTGCACTGAACTTCTGTACAGTTATGAGTTTAGACTGATCTACAGTCACTTAGACCAGTCTAAGTGTAATGTCTGTATGTGCCCAGAGATGGCCTTTTTCTCCTTCCCACAGCTGTACTCAGTGGAGGTATCTTAAATGGAGGTCTGAAGCACAGTGCCAGGGACAGGGAGCCTGTCAAGTCATCTTTGCTATAGCTCCTCACCCTCAATATTTGCAAGCATCCAGAACAGCTAGAATTTGTTCAAGGAATTCTGCAGAGCCAGTCATGAGAAGGCAGATTTCTTACCAGTGGGGATGCAAGTTTGTGTTATATTCTTGAGGTTCCTAAGTGTTCTGATCTAGAGTAATTAAGATAATGCACGTCCATGCTATTATTTTAATTGTTCCTAGCACACAGAATGAGTGCTTATTTTGAAAACTCACAAAATAGCTCAATAGAGATAATTAAATTATTTTTTCTATTTAATTGGACAATGCAATTTGATCCTATTATCAAATAAAACAGTGATGAGTAAATCTCACTGGGTGAGAAAGAACAAATGTGTGAACCTTCCAAGCACTCTCACTACTCATACAAACCCAAAGGAAAAGTTTCCTCAGCTGCCCGCACACCTTTTTTTTTTTCACTTGCAGTATTGGCCAGGACTTCAGACAGCCTAGTTAGTAACCAACGTGTGATCCTTTGAAAAGATTTGATTTTCAGAGGTTCAGTGTTCTTTATTTTCTGAAAATTGAGCCCTTTAAGGTAACTGAGGTTGGGTATAAAGTACTGAGGTACCCAACAGCTTTAGTTGTTTTGAAAATCTTAGCTATGTTTTTTCTTTGAAGGAGATGTAGCAAAACTCCTAAACTCTAGAGTTTCTCTTTGGTGACCCAGCGATGCCAAACTTGCTCCATCTTTGAGATGTTTTGCATGGAGAACAGGCAAGATAAGCCATTCACCCTGAGTTCTTCCTTCAGCTTGCTTAGAAGTCTCATCAGAACTAGATTCCATAGACTCTAGCTGCTTTGCTGTTCATGACACTGGCTTTGTAGCCCTAGTCCACTGGGATTTTCTGATACCGAGTAAACTGGGGGCTACAGGGCCAGGGTAGAGTTTATACTTCCTAATCACTCACATAGTCTGTCAAAATATAACTATTTAAAGTAATGATTAAAAAGCAAACAAAAAAAACAACAAACTCACCAGGAAGTTAATTTAATCTACTCCATTGACAAGGCACAAGGTATGTGGCAGTGAAATTTTTCACACATATCACAAGAGGAGCTGCTAGGAGAAGCAATCATTAGAAAATCTGACACAAACCATGGATTCTGTCCCTAAATGTCTAGATTTTAATTCTAGTCAGGAATTATGTGAGTATCATGAATTATTTCACCTACAGAAGAATATCCCTGTACCAGCACTAAAACAATTCAGCATGCTTGAGCATGCTCCTAATTTTGAGCACACGGAGCTGTGATATCAACTCATATACTTAAAAATTGGTGGATAGTTAAACTGACACTAATGGTGCATGGTGAAGCAGGGCACTGGAACAGTTTACCCCATAAGCATATTTAATAAATTACATTATTAAAAGGAATATTACTGAGATATATACAGTAAAATAAAATATTTAATGTGCATTTATTAATTTTTTTACTCATGGTAACCTGATATTTAGTTTTACTCACATTTTCTGACATTTAAAATGGAAAACTAAGCTTCCTGTAACAATTAGACAATTGAAACTCCCTACCAATAGTTTGTGAAAAACGGAAATTGATTTTACTCTTTGCTTTGTGATAAAAGAATTCATTGCATGGAAACTGTCAGTCACTAATATCCAGATACTCAATTTTCCTATGAAAAAATGCACACAAATGGCTTTCATTATATTTAGCTACAGCTTTAAGAAAATTTAATCAACTTAAACTGTTTAGTCTTTTTCCCTGATGAAAATCATAAGTCAAATTCAAATTTAAACCAGTTTAAACTGCAGCTCCTGTCAGCACCTTTGTTTATATTAATATTATAAGCATGAAATGCTCTAAAATAAGAATAATGATATAATGTCTTAAGTGTATAATGTTAACATAGGCCTCAGATAGAAAAATGAGGCAGACAGGCTGCAGACCGTAAATGAATTTTATGTATTTGCTATATTTATAGGGGGCAAGTCTTCTAAATAGTTTATACTAGCCACTTGCTCTTCAAATTCCTAGATATCCTAGCAAATTCTTTAGGTCATATTCAGTCTACTAAAGGAATATTTTCAAACATTTCAGTCTCCTTTTACGCACCAATATAGCCACCAGATTTCCCAGTGATCTCAAGATACTGGACGCAGATTGGACATGGTGTTGTTTTGATAATTTTTTTGTAAACATCATAATGAAAATGCCCAAAATTAAAATATATGGTCCCAATAGTTGTTTCTGAGCTGGAAAAACTGTACCTGAATGACCTGAGCCAAGATTTCTCAATTCTAGTCAGCAGCCTTAGAACATCGTCAGTCTTTCATCAGTCCCATGGGACGCCCATGCCCGCTACAGGGCCGGGAAGTCCGGGTGAGGGTGATCCCCTGCCCTCCATTAATGCTGACTTTCTGAAGGAACATCTTGAGAAGCTGGATACCCTCAAGTCAGCTGGCCCTGACAATCTTCATCCCAGGGTACTCAAGGAGCTGGCGAGCATCATAGCCCAGCCTCTAGCACGGATCTTTGAA
>NW_005843247.1:220733-227640 GCF_000455745.1 Alligator sinensis | reverse complement strand
ACCTTCAAGATGAAACTGTATGCTCATCTTGCTGGGATCCTATGACCCCAGCTGACTTCCTGCCCTTTGGGCAGGGGGCTGGACTCGATGATCTTCCGAGGTCCCTTCCAGCCCTAATGTCTATGAAATCTATGAAAATCCAGGATTTATTTTGCCACTTTACTTATTTTCTGCATCCTTTAATAATTTGCCAATCAAGAGTATCCAAAAAAACCATGAAAGAACTAAAACAGTTCGAAAGCAGTTTCAGGTTGAACGTTATTTTAGGTAGTTTCATGATGAGAACCATTTAAACAACAGATGTATTTTCCTTCTATTTTTGTATCAGTTTATATTTATTTTTAGGACATTATTTCCCTGTAGAAATGCATAACAAGCAGGGCAAGACATCAGAATTAATAAGATAATGTTATTGTTTTTGGATTGTCAATTTGTGGGAGCAACATGCAATTAATTTCTCTATTCTAAACTAACTAAATTCAAGTAGTTTAATGGTTCTCAAAGTAAGATTATAGCATTCTGTTTTCTGGGTTAATCTGAATAAATTTAAGGCTTTGTATTTTTTTAAACAGAGGGTAAAATGTATTATTCTGTGGGTATCCTGGCATAAAGAGCCCCTGCCCTGAAGTTGATAACAGAGAAACAGGGGGGGAAAACTTTTCACAAAGACAACTTTCTGTTTGTTTTTATTTTATTTTAAAAGAATTTGTTGGAATAGGCACTTTGAATTTAGGATACTGGTATTATGTTTTGCTTTGCAGTCTCAATGTGGGTACTGTAAACACTCTTTGCTCCATTTACCCTTACAGGTCAATAACCTATCCTCTGCATTGCTGAAGTCAACTGGAATTTTACCAACATCCCCAAAAGCAGAGGGATCAGGGTAATATGGTATATTCGATCTGAGTATTTCAAAACACCTCACCAGTAGAACTTTGTTGCAAACTGCTTTCCATGAGAACTTTTGAAATTTCAAAAATCACAAAATGGGATGATAAAAAAAACAAAATGTTGACATTTTTCAATAAACAAAAATCTGAAAAAAATCAGTGTATTTTTAAATGTTTCATTTTGATTCTGACATCTTTTTTTCTAAATTACATTTCTAAACAAAATTAATTTGAAACTAAACAATGGAAACTATGTTTTGGAAATGCTGAACAGGGATTTTTTTTGAAAAACTTGTAAACCCATTCTACAGATGAGTAAACAGAAGCATACAGGTTAGGTGTCTTGTGCAAACATCAAAATGAATCCAGGCAGATGTTATTAAAAAGTATTTTAAGCCCTTGAATCTCTTAGTGAGATTAAAAGTAAAATATACTACTTTCCCTAGGTAGAAATCATTCAAGATTGATTTCTGATATGATACACATTTTAATGAAATTTGTGATACATGTAGAATACATATGTAATGCATATAGATCAGTAGAACTTACCTGCTTCCTCTTTTCTGCAATAAGTACAATCAGAAGAGTATTTTTTACCTAAAATTTGTAAACACTGTAAACAAATGAGTTATTACTGCTGGATTTAATAGAATTTTTAATTTTTGGATTGATTGAGTAGATGTGGCAGAGCACACACCACTCAAGGGCTGTAGCAGGCTCAGAGGAACATTCAGGATGAGCAGTGGGGAAATTCCCCTCCCTTAGGTACCATTATAATGGATGGCAGTGCATGGGGAAATTCCCCTCCCTTAGGTACCATTATTGTGGATGGCAGTGCCCCTGGGTGCCTGCCACTTTAAGAGCTCAAGCAGGCATCCGGCAGGTGGTTGATTAGGGTGGCTATTTTATATCCCATTTCTTAGGCTTGTGGGAGCACTCTGCTTCCAGCAGCTGAGGAAGCAACACCACCTAGCTGCTCAGGGACATCTTGGAGGTAAGGATAGGATCAATGGGGGTTGGCTGGAGGCTCCTGGTCCTGCACAAGACCTGAAACTGCACCCTACCAGGGAAGGGTGGTCTGGTGGGGCTGTCTATGGTGGGATAGTCCCCCAGAAATGCTAGGCCGGTTACTTCCCTGGTAAAAGGCAAGGAGGGGTGCCTTAAAACCCTAGCCTCCACAACTGGATGGGTAACCCCATAGTATGGCCTGAGAAGGCAGACCCATATAAGAGAGAGTGGGCTACCTGCTCAGGAACCTGACTTGAAGCACCCTTGACTGGTCAGTGCTGGGGCCAGGACCAAAAGGGTCAAAAGGGCTAGAGTGCCCACCATGAAGGATGCCAGGGCCAGGGGCCTGGGGTTCCAACTGCCTTAGAGGTGAGGCCAGGGCCTGTGTGGCCAGTGGTCCCAGAGAGGAGGCCACTGCTGAGAGAGAGAAGAGTGCAGGGAGCTTGGCAGCCCAGAATGAGGGTGGAGTAGGCTGCCTCATTAGGAAGGATGTAGTTGGGGTCTAGACTACAATGTTATGGGGCCCAGTGTGGAGCTGGAACTGTTAAGAACTTATGATACCATCTGTATAGGGTAGGTCAGAGTATGTTATGTACCTCCCATGTACAGCTGGGCACTTGAAGGGCAGCCTCCTGCCTAATTAACAGCTTAATTATTTAACAACAAGGCATGGCAGATGAGTAAGGCGGGCAGCTTGCCCAAAGACAGGTGGCAGGCCAGCACTGTGACCGGGCCTGGAAGCTTGTCCCTGTCACACTAGATAATCCTCAAAAGGTTAATGGCCTTCTTAAAATAAAAACGTCATGTAACAAAATTTAAGTACTGGCTTAATGAACTACAGTATAGAAATGATAGTGCCAGTAACAAGTGGATATATTTCCAGTAGTTCAAAACCACTAACATTCCAGCTGTTAAATCAGGGGTGGCCAACCTGTACCACCACCAGCCTCTGTGGCATGCAGGAGATTTGGGAGGGGATTTGGGAGTGGCATACAAGCTAGGAACCAAGAAGGAGAGCAGCAGCTTGGTCAGGGAGTACAGGGGTGGGAGCAGAAAGTAGAGCAGCAGATTGGGTAGGGAGAAGAGGGCAGGGAGCAGAAAGCAGAGCAACATATCGGGGAAGGGAAAGGGCACTTGGGAAGGATGTGTGACTTGCTTTGCTGCATGCCTGCCAACAATGTTAGCCCCCCAATTGGTTTAAAGCATAATTGTTACAAAAACATTGTTCTTAATCATGTGTTTTGTTTTGTTTTCCATTTTCTATATCCATTGTATTCTGGACCACGGGTTTCTTTCATCTTTGGTACTTCATTTAGGAGTGGAGCTTATCTCAATGCTCATGCTTTTTTCAACTGCTTGACAGCACCTTCTCCATGACTCCCACTTTACACAGACTAATTACAGTCAGTTTGACTCTTCCACCTTCTTCCTTGGTCTTTCAGAATTATTGTGCATGTTAAATTCCCTTCTCTATGCCACCCAGACCACATTCTTCAATCATCTATTCTTCAAATGTATTAAATGCGACCTCCCACATCCCTTCTCACTTTCCTCTTTCCCGCCCTCCCATAGAGTTTGTATCATTTTCCAACATTCTTCAGAGTCTATTACCCTTAATTTGGAATCTTAGCAACTATAAATTGATGTGGCTCCAATGAAGTCATTGGAATATACAGTGATGACCAGCCATTTAAGAATCCATCTTTCAGTTTCCAGATTCTATTGCACTATTTATATGGTGGGACCAGTGAAATATTATCCTGGGTACTTTGCAGTTTGCAGAAAGTGGAAGATGAGCTAGAGCTCTATAGCACCAAGTGTTCTGACAGAGTCTGTTTTGCAAGCCATTTCACAGAGTTACAAAATGCCAGCAATTTGGTGAGGAACACAGCACCCAGCAAGTTCAAGCATTCCCCTGAATTTTTTATTGTCTTGCAAATGAATATAAATTGAGAGTTGAGTAATTTTATTTTATACCAAAAAATTGCATAAGCACACTAATCTAAATGCCAGCACTTTTACATTCCATAAGAACATCAATAGAATTGTTTCCAAGAATATTTTGCTTTTACTTGCCTTCAGTAGATAACAAGACAAAGCAGATATCAAATAGTTAAGCTTTCTGGATAAGATGGGATAGCAAGCCCATGCCATGTCAGTGGGATCCAAATTCCAAAGGAGAAGGCTGTGTCCCTCTTTCAAATGTTATCAGTCACTGGTCCATAGCTATTTAGATTCACGTGGGACTGTGATTCAGGTTTTACGCTGTGAATCTGACCTGCTCCAGCTGCAATTCACTTATCTACATTCAATTTTTACAGTGTAATCTTCAACACTTGCATTTTAATTGCTTGGAAACACCAAGTTGTTTTGGTTCAGTGAAACCACAGAGGCGACATTTATCACAACTGTTACACTATGAACTAGCCCAGTTCTCACCAAAAAGAACTATTATTCCCATCAATGACATTTTGTTCTAAAAACAAGGCTACTGATTTGGCTAAAGAAAACAAACCAGCCTTTTCCACTCCAAGATAGCTACTAGACACTCATCTCAACCACAGAATAGAAGGGAGATGCCAAAGGACCAAGGATATTATGGTTCCTGAAGCACCATGTTGTTGATATAGAGCCCAATACTTAGTAAGTAAAGCAAATAGCTTCATGTAGTCCTGTCCTTCTCATGGATAAAGAAGAACCTTAAGGCCTCTCCATAAGAAAACAACATGATTTATATTTATGTTGGGGCTACTGTAAAATGTAAATATGGGTTAAAATCACCACTCCTTCTCTAATCCACTACTTATAATACCTAGGATGGGAAATCATTGTTTAGGCAAAAGCTGGAATAATGGGGGCAGGAAGAAAATAACCAAATATCTCTGTAAAGAAAATAAATATAATAAACTTCATAAATTATTCCCCAAATAGTAGAGGTTAGAGATGGGCTACTGGGAAATGAAAGGAATAATACGTTAGGTATATAGTGCATCCTAAAGTGCTTTATGAACTTAACTATGTACAGACCTGTTACCTACCATAGAAAGACATCCACTTCCAAAATGAGATGTAGCTACACTTCAGGAACAGTAAACAACAGCTGAATACAGTAAATGAAAAGTACAGCATGCACTTAAATTGCAGGGGACATAAGGTACATTATACTCATAGGAATTTAGCACAGAGTAACATTTCAAACTATTTCTCTATCCAGAATAATTACTATCAAAACACTCAACCAAGGAGGACAGAGCATTTCTCAATATTCCACTTGGATATGCAGAAGCTTTTGGTTACTGAGCAAGCTCAGGTGAGTGGAAATAAACTGAAAAGCTGTATATATCTATTAATGGCTTATTTATTGTCTGAGTGAAGTGAGTTGATAGCATTAGTGCAGGACAGGCTTTTAGAAACAAGAGTCTAAAAGTTAAATTCCTACACTCAAATTTAGGAAACTGTAAGCAAGCAAGATTTTTCAAACTTAAGCCTAAATATGCATTTAGGAGCCTAAATTGTGTCTCTTATGTTTGAAAGTATAAGCTTGGCATCACAGATGATCTTAAGCAGAGAAAACCAAAGAGCAAGTGAGCATGGAGTAGAATTTTCAAAACTGTCAGCATTGGCTACCTGTGTTCCCCACTGAGTTCAAAGTGAGTAAGTGAAGCCAACTCTTTTCTAAAATCCAATTTGCAGGGATAACTACTATTCCTGCACTGATGGCACACCATAAGAACAACTGTATTTCTTCTGGGTATGCTGTTCTCATTTAGTAGACAAAAACTGAACAAGGTCATCAATCCTACAACTTGTTCCCCCATGGGCAGGCTCTTGAATCAGTTTTTTCAAGTTGACTAATGAGGTGTTACAATCCTAATTTTTCCTGATGTTGCCACCTGGATGCCAAATACTTAAAAGAAGATTTTGGCAGAGTAAGTGCCTAAGCAGTAATACATTATCTTGAAAATCTCTATGGTTTTTAACAGACTGAGAGGTTTCTCTTGATTTTTTTTTTTTTTAATTGTATCTGCATTTCTTTGTTTCATTTTAGATGCTTCCTTAAAGCACCAGATTTTGACAATCTCTCCTGTAAAATAGTAAATGTTTTCTATCAAAGTCAATATCAACAGTTATGGAGTAAAACGGCCAACAGTAACAGTGGTGGTATTTTGATTCCTTCTAAAAAATATAGATTTTTCATTTTGCATAAAAATGTGTACATTTTTAGCTATTGAATTGATTAGAATTGTGCAGATGTTCCTAAAGAGCAGAAATTTGATCTTGCTAAAACAATTTCACAGTATATCTCACTTGCTGCATTACACCTGAATTTGTTGATGGCCAAATACTGGAATCTATTAGAATGTTTTTAACAGTTCTAATTCATTTTCCCCTTAGCTTCTGTTTAATTGAAATAAGAAAACTGATTGTCTAGGCAAAGGAAATGCAACGTGCAGACTTATGTAGAGCATTTGCTACATCACATCATCCTGCAAAACTGGAAATTAGTTAAGATGGGAATTGGTAGAAAAAAATGTTAAGGTGGGCATAGAAAAAGTGTGAGAGAGAAAAAGGGTGGTATTGAAAGGAGATTAGGGTGGGTGGTTACTAGTGGAGTTCCTCAAGAATCAGTCTGAAGAAATGTAGTACTGGTGTTGTTATTAATGTCCCTGGCACAAAAGCTACTAAAAGATGAATGCATCAGTACCTTCAGACTGTCAGTTATTGCAAAGAAGTGATGTTATTGCTATAACTTTAGCATGCTAGAACTTTACTGAAGTCCTGTTTTAAGGCTTTGCTATTACATTAGATGCTCATGTCTTAGAGGGGCAAAAACAAAGTGTGGCCAAATTTACCTTCCATTAAATAGATGCCTTTGAATCTCTAACTATCCATTTTTCCTAAATGGGTAATTTGTGAAACATGTCATAGCATGTATATTTAATTAATACTACACATACACTGGACTTCTGAGTACATGTATAACACATGAAGTACATTCAGGATAAAAC
>NW_005843247.1:220498-220702 GCF_000455745.1 Alligator sinensis | reverse complement strand
AAAGAGTGTGGGAAGGAAACAAGTGATACAAAATGGGAAGCTAACTCCGCACTTTACAAAAATGGATGGAAAGTTTTAAATATAGCTTTTATACCGCGATAGCCAAACGTAAGCTGCAGCTTCCAGTTCAGTTTTGGCTACCATGCTATAAAAGCTGCAGCTTAGTTCTTTCTTCTTATAAACCTCTATCCAAAGATTTGGTTT
>NW_005843247.1:219158-220487 GCF_000455745.1 Alligator sinensis | reverse complement strand
TTCCTGATCTGGATCTGAATTCAGAACTACAGAATAAAATATTAAAGAATAGGGGCAAGTGCAGGTTGGAAAAGCCAACCTTTTCATAACATAGAATGGTTTGGTTCAGTTTCAGTTTTCTGGGCAGATACAGGCAATGCATACATTATGCACTGAATACTACAATGGCACCGATAGCTTGCTTTCTCACAGCTCCCTAACTAGAATTCCATACTACAGAATAAATGTTCTGAGGCTTAGAGTGTATTTCAATTATCTGAGCTAGTTATCTTAGCTTGCAAAATTCTGCAGAAACTTGAAATGACAAATTCTATAGGCTTTTAAATCTATAAAAGCCTATCATTTCCTCATGGCTGGAACAGACACAGAGCCTGGAAGCATATGGATGTTGCTCCAAGCCAGTGCTGAGCTCAACAGGGACTGAGTCCTATGAAAACTATCAAGTATAGCACAGTTTTGGTGTTTGGTCACAGAACTGCATTTACTATGTATTGGCTCTGATTAGATCAGCCTAATTGAATGCAGCAAGGCTGCACAACATGCCTACTTGAACTCGGATCACATGTAACGTTCCAAGCTTGTGTTTCTGATTTCAGTAAAGACCTTGGATAAATTTGGTATCTACCTAAACTGATTTTTATTTCATGACAGAATGTAGTCTTATAGCCTTTTGATTTCAACAACAAAAAGTCTGTTCTGTTTTTAACTCTAAATGTTTTTTTATTAAAATGGATTTTCTCTGCTCAGGCTTCCTTTTGCTCATTTGTTTTGCTTCTCATATTTTTTATTTTAAATCATGAATTGTCAGGACACACTCTCCTTAAAGAGAGGAAGGATGATCTTGTGGTTCAGGCACTGGATTATAACTCAGGAGATTGAGATCTAAGGTTCTTGTTCTTGGCTTTGTTTCAGCAAAAACATTTAAATCTGTGCTTCACTTTATCCATCCCAAAAACTGGAATAATAATTTCCTTCCTCACTGGGATGTGAGATTTAATTCACCACGTTATTAAGCATCTTCAGAGTTTTGCTTGTAAAACAATTCAGTAGGGGCAAAGTTATTATTCAGAAAAGTTGATATTTTTTCTGAACATTACACAAATGTTACATAATAGTAAAGTAAAATAAAAATTATGCCCACATTTCATAAAATACTTCTGCAAAGCATAAAAATGCATTTTTTTTAAAGTGTGTTGCTATCTCTCTCTCTCAGCTTCTCAATCAATGATGACACATGCATAATTCTTGGACTGGAGGATCTTTCCAAGAACCAAGTGTTCTGAATGAGTTTATCACAATGTTGAACAAGGCTTTTCTAACATTCTTTCT
>NW_005843247.1:216152-219127 GCF_000455745.1 Alligator sinensis | reverse complement strand
GAGCGGTTCTGATAATATCTGAATATGTTTGACTCCAAATCTTTTTTTTCCATTCTGAGCACTTGTTCCATAGGACTGTTGGGTTTGTTTGTTTTGCTCTGATTTCCAGCAAGTATGGGGTTAATTCTACATGGTATAATTGCAAATCTTGAATTAAGTTTTGAATTAAGACACTAAAATGCTTTGACTGACGGAATGCAAAAATTGGGGCATTTCAGTTGCCCTGGAACAAGGTCCTTGTAATAGAAAAATATTGTATAAGAAAAAGATTGTCCTGGGTAAAAATGAAGTTTACCATTAATTTTTCATAAAAGGCTATAGTGCATCTAGGCTATATGCAACAGCAGACAAAACAAACCTTAACAATGTTATTAGTGTGGTGGGGGGGAGGTGTGTATAAATCATTTTGTCAGCAAGGAGCAACACATCAGAATGTCACTATTTGAGGTGTCAATCATATGACATGTAGTGCACCTTCACTCCAACAGCAATTTACACAGAAGATAAGTCAAACATTGCCTGATCACCCCAGTGTTACTCTAGATTCACACCAATTAAAATTCACCGATATCAAGGGAGTTGCACAATGCAACTGGATCAAGAGTGATGCATTGATTCCTTTATCTATTTCCAAACAAGAACTACATTGAGACTGGAATAAATTTGAGAGTATTTAAAGGAATCAGAACTCATGGTAGAGGTAAGGGTATTTATAAGTGATTTATGGTAAAATACACTACAAGGATATTGCAGTTCTCAAAGCAAACTGCAATAAATCTAGGAAATTTGAAGTTTAAAAGAAAAATACAAACACATAAAGATATGGAAACATGGAGTTGGGGTGCTCAAATGATCTTGGAGTGGCACCATATGATTGCAATGAATATGTTTTCCTCCTGTGGTCCCAGTTTAACTTTACCTGATTTTTATAATACAGTTAAGATTGTTATGTGCCTCAAATGTGCACTTCCAAACCCTAACAAATTGGCTACCTAATTCAAAGCAAGAACAATGGCAATTTGAAGTCAGCTTGAAAAAAGGAAGTCGTACATGGAAGTCTCCAAGGCAGAACATGCATCAGCCTCCACTGAAAAATAAACTTCCAATTATGAAGAATAACAGGAAAATATGACCAATAATTTTCATAAAATATTTTCAAATGTAACCTAAGCAAAAGATTTAAGTGAGATTTAATAAGGATACCTTGAAGGACTAACAGTTTTCTATTTGTATGATTGTTTCAAGACAAAGATATGGTCTGATACCATTTTTAAAGGACTAATTTTGAGTAACTTTTGCCCCTAAACTAAATAACTAACTTACTCAGTCTCGGAAAACTTATTCTTTATTCAAAGAGCAAAGGCTGTCATTTTGAGGAATAAATTCTGCTTTCTTCAGATGTACCAAACTAACGAATCCCTAACTTATACAGCTGTAGCCATGGCGCTCCTGCAGCAGGGAGCCTGGCTGGCAGCTGGAGCATAGCGTGCACTGCCGCTACATGTGCTGCCCCACTTTTTTTTTTTTAATTTCCCAGGAGTCAAAAAAAAACCCCAATCCCACGCTGCAAAGTAACAGTGCAGGAAACGCCTAGATGTGCAATATGTGGTACCACAGATGGGTCTGCAGCGCCACATACCGCACATCCGCGCTTGTCTGGACACAGCTTATGTGGACAGATCTCTGCATCCACATGAAGGTTCAGTGAAGTCATCAGAACTGCACACAGGTACTGGGTCCCCTTGAACGGAGCTCACTGCAGGTCTGAAAGATCTGAGATGCAGGACAGGGAACATATCTGCTCCTCGCTCCTGCATCCACAAATTAATCTGTAGTAGGCAACAAAATTAAAATCTTTATTTGATGTCAAGAAGAAAAAAGATCAGTTGGAAACCCCAGCCATCAAAACTCACCTTAAAATAATTTTTAAAGAACCCTAAAATTGGCCATTTCCTTACCTGCTGTTAAAAAAGTATAGCCACAGTTTAACAGCCTAGAACAGGAAACAAAGAATATCATATCCAGCTGAAACTACAGGGAAAATTTATATTAACAGGATACAATTAGCCAAGTTGGACTTTGTCCAGGATGCTGAAGCTAACACCCTTCTGCTTGTAAAAAGTGTCAGGGGATCTTTAATGACCGCATGTGGTCAGAACCTTGTTTCTCCCTTTCATAGAAAGCACAAGGGTTAGTTCATGAATTTATTTATTATTCTCAAAGAAATATCATTTTGTCATTAGCCATGAAAATCTCTTCTGATAAAACAGAATCAGTTTCCTTGTTTCACTTGTAACATGGATTCCCATTATGATATTAGTTAATCTTTCTTTTATAGTAAAATACTACTAATAAGTAAAATATGGACTTTCCCATGGACCATCTTTAAAGGCATATCCTAGCATCAACCTGTAGCTCTTACTAGCTTTATCATTAATCAGTCCATAGTCGTGGAAACAAAAAAAAGTGTTCATAGTTACAAAATAAATTCAACTGATTTTCTGTTTAAGTGTACCCACACAAAGGCAAAGTTAAGTGAAAAGTTAATGTAGGGGAAATTGAAAGTTTGATCAGTTTGTTCAAAGACAACCGATTCCACTAAATGTCAGAATTCCGTCTGTCAGGGAATGTTCAAGGGAGTAACCGCTAGACATAAACTCACTTTTCCCAGTTATCTGTAACAAGCCCATTCTCAGTACATTAGGTTCTCCAGTTGGCTTCTTTGCATCCACAGAGATAGCTGTTAATTGCTTCAGCTGATTAGGCTTCACAGCTGCATCTGCTGTGAAGAGGCTCCTTTTAAAATTAACTGTTCTATCAATCAGCACAATAGTTTGCAATGGTGAAAAGTAAATGATCAGCTATACCCTTATCAACATTGAAACAGCCAAGAATTTCTCTGGGAACTTTTCTATTTTCTGGAATAATTATAACCCTTCTTTAACCATTATAATAGGAATATAAATTCTCACCTA
>NW_005843247.1:191613-216121 GCF_000455745.1 Alligator sinensis | reverse complement strand
TCTTTCCCACCCTACACACTCTCCTCCACCCACATCTGAGTAAAACCCTTTTAGAAATTTCTTATCTTTATATTGTGATATGTAATGAAAGTCCATCACACATAAAAGATTGGGCCTGTGTTATAGATATACAGTTTAGGGAAGAACTAATTTCCTAAGCACAAACTGCTATCTAGGCTACACTCAAAGAATACTACCACCTAACTCTAACTGGGTAATCCTCTCCTTTTTTCGTGCTAAGTTTATTATTTTGCTAGTCTCAATAATATATCCCCCACCACCCAACATTTATACGTAGAGGTATTTGGGCCCTTTTGAAATATCCAACAGTTCTTCTGCTAAATATAAAACAATACTCAGTTCTGGCTGAGCTAGTTATTCCAGCCCACTGGACAAGTTGCTTATTCTACTTCTGAGAGCATCCCTAACAAAAGTAGGAAATCATGTAAGAGATAGGTAAAAAAAAATGTGGCAGTGCTTTCCCTATAGCAGTTGTGTTTTTGGTGAAAGGGACGGAATATTTACCAAATGTACAGACAAAAAATATGGCCACCCATTAGAAGATGAATAGGAAGTAGTGTAGCCACTTCCTATACTAATGGAGTGCACAAGGAGAGCTTCCCAATCATCATCTGCTTTCTGCACAACCCATTTTTCTCATAGATGCCCTTGTCTAGTTGCTGAATACCAGATCCTGTCTCTGAACTCATGAGCTGCCAATGGTGTTCACTAAACCTTCCAACTAAAAAAGAAATAAATTAGGATTTAGTCATTGCCACTCAAAATGGCTAAAATTCTAGACTGCTCCATGGTACTTGGGAAGTTCATGCTCTTCTATTACCAGGTATCATTTAAGAAGGATTTAAATAAGATTCACATGAACACTGTGCCCTGAGGAAACTTATTCTTCCAAGCTCTCCAATAATACAGTATGTTACAGTGAAGCATTTGTGAAACCCATGATGAGCAATCAGCAGCAAAGCACTATGAATTATTCAGCAAGGAAGTGTTTCTGACAGCATTATCAAATGGGCTACATCACACTCTGAAGCCCCTACTAGACGTGCTGGTATGCACAATCCATAGATCCATACAATCATGTTTCATGCTATGCTACACGTGCATGGCAGGAGACAGCATAGTATGCCCCCACAGCTGGGAACCCCGGTGAGTTGATGGGCCTTCCAGCCACAGAGGTGCACCTGGCCACACATTCAATGAATGGCATGATATGAACCAGCCACAAAGTTTACCCTTTTTTAAATGGAATAAAGGTTTCCCACACCAGCCAATGGGGTTAGGTTCCTGAAAGTTACCATGGTTGACAAAACCATGGTTGGCAAGACAAAAGGCTTATGGGAAAAATGGCAGGTGGTGTGCTGATGCACGGCCACGGAAAACTGTGGTTACTCAAAACTGTATACCATGGTAGCCAAAGTGGTATATAGAATATTAAGGCATGGATACTCAAAACCGTGGTTGGTGAGGGAAACCTGTAACTTTGTGGCGTACTCCTCCTTTTATCACGTCATTAATTGACTGAACATGTGGCTGGGTCACAATTTGAGACGTGATTACCTGGTTAATCACATCTTAAGTGTAATGTGTGGCAGAAGCCTCATAGATATGCGCCAGCAGGGTAAGCAACCTTGGGAAGTCTGTTTTCTAGGGCAGTGCATATCATTTGTTTATCTTACAAAACAACAACACAAAAATCAATATTTGAAGTGCTAGAAGGTAACTGCTGTGTGGGGCATCAAGAACTATGAGCAACAGTACAGTGTATTTATAACTGCATGGTACCTGATTAGTGTCAGTTTTCACTTTCATAAAGTACCATTTTTTTTCCAAGACCCTTGAGACAGAAAGCATAAGGATGCACATGCTGTAAATGCTTTGAACTGAAAGCTGAAATTTCTGTCTAACAGATCTTCTTTAGTATCTATCATAGTCTTTGTACCTATTGTAGTGGTGGTAAATGATCCTTGTATGTGCAGCTTTGGAAGCACTTTGAGATCTTTTATGATCACAGATACTGCTTCATGGAAACATAATATACTCAGAGAAAATAAATTATAATGAAGAAGATTCTCAAGCTATATGCAGTTGTAATGGGCTTACTTGGTTGAAAAGGTAACCCAGCATTGAAATCAGAGCTTGGGAAGTCATTGAAAATTTCTTCATCAGACAGATTTCACAACCTTCAAATATGTCATGATAAATTCTCATTCAGCTGTACCATATGATTTTTGCATTAGTCTGTAACTGTATTACTAATACCATGTTAGTTCATTCAGTTTTCTAAATGTTCTTTTTTCCCCTATGATCTGGGAAATTAAACAGGACCATTTCTAGTCAGTTTTCACTTGTTATTCCTGTGTTGCCCCACTTACTTTCCATTACAGATATAAAAGCTGCATCTACGTGACACACTGAGTGTGCCATAGCTTGTTACTACTGCACAGTAGCATTGAATGGCATAAAGCGTCACCTAGAAGCTGGTCAGCATCAGTCACTTAGAAGCCGTTCAGTGATGTTACTGTGCAGTAACTCTACTTACTGTGCAGTCATTTAGTACTCATCTATACAAGTACTAAATGACTGCACAGTAACAACTACACAGTCAGCAACTTGTGTAGACACAGTCAAAGGGAAGTTTTAAACTGTACTAAGTAATGAGTCTCTAGTCAGCAAGTAGTTATCTATCATTTACACAGCACCCACTACTGTGATACCTGAAAATCTCAGACTTTACCATGGTCATCCTTACAATACCCTTTGAAGTTGGGAATTGCTATTACCTCAACCTTACATACAGTCTCTCTACCTTTAGATTCCTATGGACACTTGTACATGTGCTCTGACACGTCCCAATTAGAATGTGTTGTGCTGGCGCATTCTAATCGGAACACTCCAACATGCTGCACCATGTCATGTATTAACTGTCCCACTGTGTCGCCATGTTTCAAAATGGCGGGAGGGAGGGAGGGGTGCTTGAAAGCTTATTCGACAAGCTTTAGTTAAAGTGCCTCTGCCACCATTTTGACACATGGGATGCTGAAAACACAAGATACCAATAGCCACTCTAATTAAAACGCCCTCCACCCCATCCTGAACACATGCGACTTGCACAAGGTCACACAGGAAGTCTGTGGAAAACACGAATTGAAACCCAAGTCTTCCTAAAGCCCAAGCTAGAGCTCTAACCACTGGACAAGGGCTTCAGCAGGGCTTCAGCACAGTCTAGCAACCCATTTCTGTATCCACTGTTCCTAGTAAGCTTTCACAGCCATGCTGAAGTCCATGGAAAGTTTTCATTTTGACCAAAACTGTTCACTGACAAAATGTTTTGATTTGAAAGTTTTCAACTAGCTCTAAGTAAAATTCTACAATTTTATATCTATGGCTAAGCCAAGTTAAATACAATATTAAGACTCTTCCATACCAGACACAGGCATATTATATTCAGAGATGGTTGAACAATTTGATGTGCAAAATGTCCATTGTAAATTGTAGTACTTTTCTTTTAAATTATTTTCAGATTTTTTAAATGATTACATCATTATATTATATTAGTTTGCACTGTCTCCACATTATCTCTCTCAACAGTCTCTAAGTTATATACTGCGCAAAGGAAATTACATACTGTACAAAGGAAGATGGAGTCCCATAAATAAATATCTTATAAAGACCCAAATGTATAACCCACAGAAACATAAGTAATTCTTACTCAGGCTACTGAATAAGGATTTGTCATAAGCGTAAGAGTTGTACATACAGCCAAAATAGCAAAGAATGTGAATCAGGGATGAATACACTAAGGGTAAAAGTAAGACTAAACATTTTAATGTTTTTTTCTTTTTTTTCAATTGGTCCTGAGTAAGCCAGTAGGTGACAGAAACTTTACTGATAACAGTTTTGCTTCTTCCATAATACCTACAACTGCTAGTCATAAGTGAGAGTGTTTCCTGTAATGATTTTAAAGGTGTTCTACAAAAAAGAGAAAAGTTAGTGTCTTTTCAAACCTCTTAATTGTATATAATGAAATCCTGAGATTAAACATAAAATTCTGTTTGTTCTTTCCCTCTGAAATGTTAGTGATCAGAAGTCTTAAGCCAGTACAACTATAGTATATATAGTGTATAGATGTTATTAGAGTTACCAATAAAGCCAAACCCTAGGAAAGGGGTATGTTTGCTGTTGTACTGTGCATGAGGGGGGTTGGGGTGGCGCAGGCAGTAAGGTGCACAGTTGACAGCGCAGAGGTCTCAAGTTTGAGGCAGAAGCCTGTAGCACAAGCACTCATGGTGCTGCCTGTCAGATTCCAATGAATCTGCAAATTCTGCTAAATACCTTGTCACAAGGATGCAAAAAAGGACAGGACTATGCATGAGGTACACACTGGTAATGCCCTTTACTGACATCAGGGTTTTATCTGAGAAGTTGTTATCTAGCTTCTTGTTCATTGGCCATTAGGAGAAATAGGATTAATAAAACCTGAATTTCTAGTATTAAACAAAATAAAACCATGCCACACACACAAACTACAATTGCAAGTACTGGTTTGTAGATCATTATGGTGGAATGTGGCAACCAGAAACTTAATTTTCCATGTGATCAGAGGACCAGGATCAAGTTATCTCATGACAGCTGGGAAGACTGCATCCCAGCTGTGTACTTCTGCTGCTAACTATCTCAGTAGGCCAGAAACATCAGAATTTTTTTTCAGGATCAGACTAGTGGTTCTTCTAGGAACAATCTTTCCTTGTACAAAAGCATATTACTTGCTTCTGCAGAAGTAGATGTTATGTTTTGACACAAGATAGTTTTTTGTCTTTATACATTGTGGGTGGAATTTTCATGGAAACAGAGGTTAGTGAAAAGTGGAAATCTGACTTTATGTAGTGTTAGATATTCTCACATCTGTCATGGAAAATATATTTTTTTAATGTGTGCCAGAGTTAGAGAAATATAAAAATTCTAGCATTTTTCTTTTCATTAGAAACACATAAATTAAGTACACCAATCAATGTCTTTATGTTGTCAATAGGGCTGCCTTTGTCAGTAAGGGTTTAAGCATCAGTCAATGGATTCACAGATAGTATAGTTTAATTTTGGTTCTGTAATTACAAATCTTTTTTTTTTCCAATTAGAAATGACTACTTTTCTACTGTAGTAAATTCTTCCAAAGGATTTCAAACTGGAAAACAAAAGGAAAAAAAAGCCTTGCAAGAACACTTGTAGATGCCAAAGTGCTTCAAATTACTTTCAGCCCTGATGGAAGGAAAACAGGAAAAATGAAAATGTATTTTCCTTTTTAAATGAAAGATTAACATACTTATGAATGTAGACGTTCAAGAATTATGTAGTGAGCCATTTTTGGCATTTCACTTTCCACACACATCCTCTGGTATCAGTAATTTACATGAGTAAAATCAGAATAAGCCAAACTCATTTGAGGTGAGCCCTACACAGGCCAGCATCTGTACAGGAGCCTCAATCTGTATTGTGATTATGTTGCAACTTTGTTCCAATATACTTTTACCTAGCTAAGTAATATGAGAGAAAATTAATGCGTTCTATCCAGGACCAGGAACAAAAGGCTGAAATTGTTAGATGTTACAATTGCAGGTTTGCATACAATATGCTTAGTAAATGATACCACTGTAATTTAGTGAACTTTTAATACTCACTCTATAGTCATTTAAGACTATTTCTTAGGAGCTGATTGAGAAGAAAGAGGAAACCTTGAAAACAGCTGTGAGCTGGCAAAACAAGTATAATTCCCAAAAATGCAATGGGTGATGCAATCCACATGATCAGACAGCCTGCCAGGCTTGTCACATGCTTTGCTGTTATATTGATATGAATTTTATTCATCAGTTCATTTGATAATCATGGCTTTTAACGAAATCGTTTTAAAAGAGCAGAAAATAGAACACATGGTGAAAATCCTGCTCCTGTTGGCTATAGCTCTTTCTAGATTTTTATCAGATTGGAAGCATTTGTTTATTTTTTAACTCTTTTATGGATCTGATTTGCATTCATTTAATCCTCCAGTCCACTTAATTATTTTTGAGTTTTTTAAAATCTTTTTTTGTATTTGTAATCCAGGGTTTCTTTTCTGTGTGCAGTACAACTACACTTCCTGTATGGGCACTGACCCATAACTGTGAACAGATGTGCTTCTTCGGCACAGACGGAGGTTACAGATGTTCTTCTGCCAGAAAAAAGCTGCTGTTATTTCAATGCAGCAAGAAAAACTTAGAGCACCTTGACCCATCCAAGGAACACCTTACCCTTTGCTTTACTGTGCTGCCAGGTTTTTCTTCTTTTCACATAATGTCGTTGATGAAGCTTTAATGTGTGGGAGACAAGGCTATTGCTGTTTATCAAGCCCTTTGAAATGTCCAAAGCTTTGCCAGAACTGGGAAGCACAAATTTTATTGAACTGACTCTGCAGTGAACTCTCTACACTAGGGGTGCTTTTTTCCCCCCTCATAGCCTTTGTTACAAAGGGGCAGCTTTCTCATGAGACACATCCCTGATGCACTTTTGATGACACATGGGAGAGGGGTTGTTGCACAGAATAGTTCTTGGTTGGAATGAGGACAGTTTTGGCTTGGGGAGAGGGGAGGAGATTTTTTTCATTCTAACTTTTCATATTTTTTAGCTTTTCAACTCATTGCTCTCTCATATCCAATACATTTTCTACATTTCTGGTGACATGGAAAAGGACAGGTAAGAAGATAGAGGGGGGTGGACGGTGAGCAACCTACATTATCAATTGACCCTCTCAGTCATTTGGGAACTTCTCCTAATGAGAACAGTAAATCATGCTGCTCCCCTGACCAAGTCTAAGGCACCCCTTAGCTTCTTTATTTCTATTTCTAAGACAACTATCATTTCAAGAAACATGTTTCCAAGGGAGTGGGTTCAGCACATTGACCAATAAGAATCATGAAGCAAAATCCAACTAAAAAGCATTTCTATGCTTTAGAGTCATCTGGTCAAGAAATATTGTGAAATAAGAATATCCATTAAAGGAAGAAGACCACCAAATTCTTCTTGTTCTATTTCCTGTAAGACATATAGGGTCTTCCTCCTCCTTTACTATGAAGAGATAAAACTAACTTTAGCCTATACTGAATTTTTGCTAGCAACTTGTTTCTCTGTACAAATATGAGCTTTCTAAAGCAGTTTGAAATACAGTTTGTATGTAAATGAGCGCATCCAAACAAGCGCGCATGTGCATGTTTTCACTGTACTACTAATTTGCAGCGTGGCAGGGTTTTTTTTACAACAGTATGTCCCAATGTCAAAAAAAAAAATGAATCAGAAAAAGCTAGGGTTTTACTGACAGATTTTTGGGATGATACTGGTGGGAGATTTTTAATGAGAAATATCCGCCGATACAGACCCGATTGCTGATATGCAGCCAGACAGCTTGGAGAGCAGCATCTGACTGTTGTGGGGGAAGCAGCAAGGGCAGAGTGAAGGGGCATGAGGGTCCAGACGAGGCCCTGTGGCAAGCGAGGGAGTGGAGCTGGGCCTGGGGCAGGGGCAGGGGCAGGGGCAGGCGCTACACAGCTGGGGCAGAGCACAGAATGGAGCCATGAGTGGCTTGCCTGGGGTATATAGGGGTGGGGGGGGCCAACTAGCTCCCACCACTGCACACACCCTGGGAGGGTATGGTGGGGCATGTGTCCCTGGATCTGCGTGCAGGGCAAATGCGGGCTGCTGCTGTGGGCTGGGGCTGGGATGGCGGGGGGGCTGCAGCCACCGCAAAATTCACCATAGCCCCCTCCCAGTGCTGCTGCCACCTACCCCGAGTTCAGCCCTGATCCAGCACCCCACTGGGAAGAACCCAACGCCACCCCAGCCCTAGCGGCAGTGCACCCTTGCCCCGCACAGATCTGGGGGCACATGCCCCCCATGCCTTCCTAGGCAGCGATGGGAGCCACCCCCACCTCCCCATGCCCTATGAAGTAGCCACCCATGGCTCCATCCTGCACCATGCTCCAGCTGTGCAGCACCTGCCCCTGCCCCAGCCCCAGCTCCACTTCCTCCCTCACTGCTGGACCCTCCCCATGCCCCTCTCCTCACAACAGACTTACCAGCCAGCCCCAGCTGCTCTCCGCTCTGCCAGGCCACACTCCTGGTTGCCTGCATGCTGCACTGTGGCTGCGCACATGCACGGGGCATTTTTCAGGAACATTATCAGCAGGGCCATCTCTGGGGAGGTGGGGGGGAAGGGGTGTGAATACGGGCAACCACCCTGGGCCCTGCACTTTGCAGGGCTCCACGGACAATGCTGCACAGGTCCCGCCACAGCTGCTATGCGCTGCCAGTTCCACTGAGGCTGCCATGCACCACTGGCTCCACGCTCTGGCCGCTCACCCCACCCCCCTACCCACAGGCTCCACACTCCAGTCACTCACCACACCCCCTGGCTCAACAGCCCCCATCCCCACACGGCTGGTATGCCCCGGGTCCTGCACACCCCTAGGGACAGTTCTGATTATCAACCACATCAGCCAAAAAAGCCGGTTGTCGATACTGTCAATTTTCCTTTTATTGGTGCCAATCTGATATGGAACTGATGTATTGGTGCACCTCTAGAAAAAGCAGGGTGGTGCACATGGCCACAGTGTACACCACTGAAATTGAAGCCTGGCTGGCCAGAGCCATGTTCTGGCTGCTGGCCAGGCTCAACATACCCAGAACACCACTGCCACAGCCCAGGTGGCCCCCAAGGCCCCAGGTAAGACTGTTGGGGCCAGCCCAGATGCTGACCCCAGACTCCCCTACTCCACCCGGGGTACTGGAGTAACTTGTCCCACACCAGAGCACATGTGCAGGGGCATTCCCTAGGGACAAGCAGCAGCAGCACAAATATGTGCTGCTGCTATTTATCCCTGGGGAAATGCACCTTCTCTTTCATGGGGACGTGCCCAAATAGTTGAATTGCATTTTATTTACCCAGCAGCATAAACAGGGATGGGCAAGTAGGGCACTAGCCCCTGGTGCTGACTTGTTGGGGGTCTGGGGATGAGAACGGAGGCCTGCCAAGGACTCTGAGCTACAGCAACAGCAGCAGCAGTTGGGCATGTGGACCCTCATACCCAAACTACTGCAGCTGCCATTTCTCTCACTGCTGAATTCCCTGCCTCCCATTATCACCAGTGATGGCAACTGGTGGCATTCAGTGGCAACAGCAATTGGCAGCACTTGGTGGCAAAAGTGATTGGAGAAGGCAGCTGCAGTACAGGGGTTCAGGGCACACACCTCTTCCTACTCCGGTGCCGTGGGCATGGTTATCTCAAAGTATAACTTTGCAGAACTACAGAATATCTTTGAGGGAAACGCCTTTATTTTCCTTACCACAGAACATTTTCCTTATTACCAAAAATTATCAAAATTAAAGCAATGAACAATTGTGATTCAGTAACAAATACCCCCCAAAAATTATTGACATGATTATTAGCAAGTCTGGAAAATCTTGATTAGACAAAAACAACCAACAAACAACCAAGCTCTGTGACTGATTATCATCTAGTGAGTTATATTCACTACATATGTAAACAGCCAACTCAATGCCTTTCACTCTTTCAAAAGCTTGCCAAGTTCTAAAGCACAGGTACTCTTGTACAAACAAGTTCAGACTTGTAAATCCCAGAGGCACGTGTTTTATCATAAAGCCTGGTATTTTACCATCACTACAGATTTTCAAATTCACTCTGTTTCTGAAGTAGACCTATATCAGACCATCAACTCAGAGGCACTCACAGCTACAGAAGAAAATATTGCTTGTATTGCCCAGGCCCTCTTTTCCAATAGTTCCACAGAGAAACTTGTCCTCACAGTGAAGTAGGGTGCTCACATTACAAATTACTCTCCATTCCCTATTGTCAACAGATCTGAAAGATTTTCCAAGTTTACAAATCTGTACATGCAGCATCTTGAGACAAGGGCTATTAATCTGTAACTTGTACATGGGCAGACCCATGCTCCTGTGCAAAGCCTGATGACATCCAGCTCAATCTTGTCTAAAAGAAAAGACTCTGCTGTGCAAATAGGCTTGCACTGGAATGGGGTGAAGAGACTGGAGTGGGGGAGGAAGGAGAGTTGGTAGAGGAGGTCAACATTTAATTTGAATGCTGAAATGGGCAGTTGTGACTCTAGGTATATTCAGAGAACATACTGCTTGCAATGGAGGTACCCATTTTCCTGTAATCTTTGTCAAACTACAGCCACTCTTTAAAGGTACAAATCACATACTGTTCTGCAGCCTGGTAAGAATGCCTGTGGCTCTAGTCTATGCACTTCCCCAGATTTGGCTATGATTGATTGGATATACTAGCTTCTCTTTAAGGCCAAGGGACACACAGATTGAGTCTTGTGCTTCTACAAAGTCCCCCTGACAGCATTATCACCATCTTTTATACTGATTTATGACATAATTATTGGTTCATGTGCATTTACTTAGTATTGTCAAAATAAAGTAAAATCACCACTGACGTTTTTTCTATGCTTAACAATATGCCCAGAGCTAAGCATTCATTTTATTCTTGTCCCTTTGGTCTGAAACAGCATTTTATCATTTTGAAAATTAAATTAAAAAGAGAGAGAGAGAAAAAGAAAGAATGTTGAGAATCTCTGTAGCATCAGTTAAGGAGGAAACTAAAAGGAAGATAGAAACCAACATTTCTAATGATGAGCAGAAAGAAAAATGGGGCTGTGCAACTCTCCAGATGTACCCAGCTGTTATCAGGGCTACTTCTAATTCTACAATTGGTAAAGAGTATCAAAGAACTAAATGCTTTCCGACTGACTGTAGCTCTCTGGGTTTTTGTTGATTATGCCTTTGAACTAAGATCATTTAAGTACGCAACAGATGTTCTTCAGAAGGAAATCATTAAGACAGCAGAATAAAAAGGACCTACTAGTACAATGTAGTGACAATAGTAGGTACAATTGTGCTAACCAAATAGAGCCACTGAAATGAGGTTAAAAGTGGAAAGAGGGTGCTATGCTCTCCATCTTTGCTGTCTTAGTGATCTGTAAGTTTTCACTTTCAAGAAAAATAAGAACAGAATTTAATATTCCTATTACTTTGGATTTGTAAAACAACAGCCCTTGAAAAATAATGCAACATTCAACTAAGACAAGTTAATATAGCAATTCTATAATAAAGGTGAAAGAGGAGGTTAAGGGGGAGATCTTCCAATGGTCATTACATGCCCAACTCTCAAAACATTCGTATCTTTGACAGTTTCCATCTATACTCAAGGTCACACAAAGCCCAGACTGTGATACCCTCATTTACATTCAGCACTACATGACATCACGAACAGTTGCATCAAAGGCACTGAGAGTACTTCCGCAATAAGGTGCTGGACATTTTGAAAGTAGTATCTTTTGTTACAAATGAGCATGCATTAAATTAATATCAGGCATCTTGAATCCTGAGCTCTGATACCCTGCTCTAGTCCTTAGCCATCTGACTCCGTATAAGGCAGAAAAGTGTTACCACTCTTGCATACTGCTATGAGATAATAGACACCAAATAAACTTCTGTAATCTAAATATTATATGTCACTAGACCAAAGTAGAAATATATTACCACATCCCTTCCCACGTGGTTATACCATTTTTTTCTGCCACTATGATACAGTATGTTACATAAGATGTAAAATCACAGGATACAGCAATGTTCCAATTAATATTTTTGTTTTTGTATATTTGACTGTATAGTAATTGCTGTATTTTGTAAAATTAAATAATTCATGATCAAGAGGAAAGCCTGATGTTGCATGCTATAACACTTTGTGAAAGCACTTGGCTCTGTTGGCACTGCTGCCTAAGGTCTCGGATACGCTTGGTATCAGTACCAGGGATCAAAATATCCATAACCCTGAACCAGACAAGCTATGGTCCTATGCCAATGTTTCCTAGAGAATCCTTGGAAGCCAGACTTCTGGCTATCTCCTTTAGTGCCTGTTCTAGGGAAATCTCCCCTGCAAGAGATGGGACTTTTAGGGCTCTGCACCCTTTTCTTTGTTGTGTACAAACAACAACAGTGGTTGCAGATGAAGGGTTGTTTGTTCAGGGCGCAGGAAATGTAGGCTGTGGGTGTGAGTTTGGGTGGAAGGGACATAGTTAATCAAAAAGAGAACAGGCAGGTGAATGATGAGGTTTTGAAAGAATTAACTGCTAACTGTATTATATCCTGTCCTCCACCTATATCCAACTTTTTTATATAAAGTGCAAAGTTTTGGGGGCAGGCACTGTCTTCTCTGTTCTGTGTGTGGCCCCATTCTTTCCTGGCATCCATTGGTGGGTTATATAATCTAAGAACTTTAACTCAAACACACGTTGAGACACCAAACTAGACACATAACCCTCTACCTTCAGAACTGTGTTGTGGACAATTTATTAAGAAAAAAATGTATCTAGGATTTTTAGTATCCATGAAAGAACTCATGAAAAGCTGACAGATAAAAATTCTCTTTCAACAAATGCAGAATTACTCACAGCTCAAAAGCTATCCGACTTAACATTATCTCTTTCAAGAGATTACTTTCTTTAATACCTTGTTGTGGCCTAATAATTAGTTAATCACCTGGTTTAGAAGCCTTCAACTTTACTCTAGTTTAAACTGTAGTTCAATATTTGGATCTGTGCCACTTCATTTTCACTTTCATCAGAGCTTTGTTGTTAGGAAATAGAATCATAGAAAATTAAGGTTGGAAGGAACCTCAAAAGGTCATTTAGTCCAGTCCCCTGCTCAAAGCAGGACCATACCCAATTATATCATCCCAGCCAAATTTTGTCTAGGCGTATCTTAAAAACCTCCATGGCTGGATATTCTACAGCCTTTCTGGGTAACCTGTTCCAGTGTTTTACCACCCTCCTAGTGAGAAAGTTTTTTCCTGATACCTAACCAAAACTTCCCTTGCAGCAACTAAAGACCATTGCTCCTTGTTCTGTTATCTGCCACCACTGAGAACAGTTTAGAACCACCCTTCAAATAGCTGAAGATTGCTATTCAAAACCCTCTCAGACTTCTTTTCTCCAGACTAAACAAGCCCAGCTCACTAATTCTCTCCTCAGAAGCCCTGTGTGCCAACCCCCTAACCATTTTTTGCTGCCCTCTGCTGGACTCTTTCGAACTTGTCCACATCCTTTATGTAGTGGGGGAGTAGGGGCAAAACTGGACACAATACTCCAGATGTAGCCTTATCCACTTCCCTCAATCTGCTGGCAATGCTCCTGCAGCCCAGTACACTGTTAGCCTTCTTTACAACAAGGGCACACCATTGTAACATTTTCAGCTTATTGTCTATTCTACTCCCAGGTCCTTTTCTTCAGAAATGCTGCTTAGCTAATTGATCTACAGCCTGTACTGGTTCATGGGATGGTTCCGTCTTAAATGCAGGACTTTGCACTTGTCCTTGTTGAACCTCATTAGATTCCTTTTGGCCCAATCCACCAATTTGTCTAGGTCATTCTGAATCCTAGCCCTACCTTCCAGCATATCTCCTATTCCCCCCAGCTTGGTGTCATCTGCAAACTTTCCATCTCATTGTCCAGGTCATTGATGATGATATTGAACAAAACCAGCCCCAAGACCGACCTCTGGGGCACTCCACCTGATACCAGTTACCAGCCAGACACTGAGCCATTGATTACTACCTCTGAGCCTGACGATCTAGCTAATTTTCTATCCACCTTAAAATCCACTCATGCATACTTTCTTAGCTTGCTTAAAAGATTGCTGTGAGATACAGTGTCAAAAACCTTGCTAAAGTCAAAGTATACCACAACCACTGCTCTCCTTGCATCCACAGAGCAAATCATCTCATCATAGAAGGCAATCAGGTTAGTCAGGCATGACTTGACTTGACTTTGGTGAATCCATGTGGGCACCTATACACAAGCACAGAGGCTACCCTGACATCAGAATTCTGGTATGTCAGAGCATAGTTGATTAATCAAGTCTGCTGGAGCATGGCAATTACCATGCTCCAGCATCCCCACACTTAAAAATGGCGGTGGGGGCACTGCACTCCCACCAGCATTTTTATGCACAGGGATGCTGATACATGAGGCGTGGTGGCGCTATTTAATTAAAGCAGGTCTCAGAGCTGCTTCAATTAAAGCACCCCCCACCCATGCCCCATGCCTGGAGCATGTAAAAGTGCCCACTGTTCCTAAACACCTTCTTCTCCAAGTATTTAGAAATGAATTCCTTGAGGATTTGCTCTGGGGACTGAGGTGAGGCTGACCAGCCTGTAGTTCTATGGATCCTCCTTCTTCCCTTTCTTAAATATGGGAAGTTTTATTCACTATATTTGCCCTTTTTCAATCATCTGAGACTTTCCCCAATTGCCACAAGTTTTAGAAGATAATGGGCAGCAGCTCTGAAATCTCATCAGCCAACTCACTCAGCACCCTCAGATGCATCACATCCAGCTCCATGGACTTGTAAACATCATCTCCAACTCTTCACTTTATTTAAAAGTGGATGGCTAATTAAGTAAACAGACAATTTAAATATTTTTTAAAAATATTTTAAAGCATTTGACCGAACACATTCACTGTGATCCACCTCATAGAACTCTCTGGCCTTTATTTTCAATCTCTTTCTTGACAAGATATCAAATACCTTTATTAAGTTACTTCAATAAGACATACATACTTCTAAGAAATTATATACTGTACATAAGATCTACTGTTTTAAGTCTAAGAGAAAGGGTACCATTCTGCTTCCTGTCTCCATAGAACCCCCACATCAATAGCAATGGAAAATCTTAATACAGAAGACTGTCTACTGAATTCTATACTTGTTATACTCTGACAACTGTATTTGACTTTGTTATGAGACTTTATGAACAGTTCCAAGTTCAGATACCCAATATTAATATAGTATCAAACTCTTCCCCATTTTTCTAAGGTATGTTTAAGAAATATTTTTCAAAAACAGCCTGTCTGACCTGTAAGACTGGAATTTTCAAAGGAGTCTAATGGGAATGAAATGCCCAATTCCCACTGGAAATGGGTGTTGAATTCCCTTAGGCCTAACTGCCACTTTGTCCACTTTCTAATCTTCTTTCATGTTAGTGAAACCTCTACTTAGTTGCAAGTATAACTGACATCTCAACAGAAGATACTGAGAAGATACATCTTTCATGTCCAGCTGAGCTCTGGAATTAAACTCGGAGGTTGTTTTATACTCGGTGTTTAGATACACAATTTAGACAAGAAATTCCCTAGCTTCACTAGTTAATATTTTTGCATATTGCTGCTGCATCACAATGAGTGAAGTCACAGCACAAGAGATATAAAGTTATGGAAAACACCTCTGATTTTTTTAAAATTAATATGGCGTATTTAAAATAAATTCGTTTTAAAATACATTCTTGCTTTATAATTCTGTTTGGGTTGAACACCACTGGTCTCCATTAAGCAATTATCTTTTAGCAAGAGTTAACACAACATGGCATCTGTGATACTATGTTTAGTTTCCAATCAGCAGATACTTCAGCACTTGTATAACTGTAATCATGTGTGTAGTTCATTGACTTCAAGAAGACTATATACATACTTGCTAAATCAGGGCCTTTGGGGCTTGATCTTGCTCCCATCAAAGTCAATAGAAAAAATAAAATTTTCCTTGACTTCAACAGGCAGAGGCAACCCTTAAATCCTTACTTTAGTTATAGAGACAGATGCCACTACTGGCATATGTTCTTTTTTTGCTGTATTTCTTTTTCAGGTAATTCTTATACCTAAACAAATATTTTGGATATCATGTTCACTTTCTTAAAACACATTTAGGGTCAGATCTTGCAGTTGCATGCTGCATGCTGAGCTCCAGTTGAGATCTATGAAGATTCTGCAGTCAGGAATATTATATACTTGGCCCCAGTCTTTTAATTGTTCTAGGTGTCATGCTTTACCTAGGAAAGTAGATATTTAAGTAAAGCCCATATTTTTCTGAGTTTCTTAAATTATTTGGGGTTAATTTAGAAGACAAAAGTGGAATGGAATTTCATAGCTGTATTGCATTAGAAATGCCATTAAGACTGGCTGGAGATTAGTGATCCTGCCTCAGTTGGAATTTGTACAAGTAATGTTATCTAAAGAAGAAACATATGAAAGCAAGTTGAGCAGTGCAGAATGAAAACTATTAAAGATGAACCTAAAGGCAAAGTACCTAAAATGAGCAGGCATACAACTATATATCTGAATGACTGTTGATCTAGATACTAAATACAAAAATCAGAGGAATGGAGTATACTCATCATAGGTCACAGGAAGCATCCATAAAATGTTATTGACATTTCACTTGGTTTTGGATGCACAGGCAGTTTTATTTTCTTCTCAAAATGCTGCAACTATTCATTTATAAACATGACTAATACTTAAAAACTGCTATACTAAAATGCACGTCTTTCCTGACAAAATGTTGCACATGTGAAAAGAAGCAATATAGATTCAAAGGATATATAAAAAAGCATCTATTACTTCAGCTTAGCTAATTACAAATGGATTCATATTAAACTTTCCTACAAAATGTTATTCAGGTTAGCAGAAATGCAAGCTACTGATGTTCACAGGGAGATCAGGCAACGAATAATCTGCGTATCCAACTTCATGGTTAATTCAGGATACTTGCTCTTATCTAGTGTTACATTTGCTTACAGCATGAATGTTAATACCTTTTATGTTGCGCCACACATCCCTAAGGAGTTGCAGTGGGACTGAACTGACACAGCACAATATCATGTGGGATTTAGCAAACTGATACCAGAAAGAGAATGGTATCCCAGGTAACACTTCCTCAGCTAAGCAAGAGAGGATGGGAAGTCCCATAGTTAAAGCATAGGCCTGAGCAACAGGAAATCTGGGCTCTGTCACAGATTTCCTGTGTGTCTTTAGGAAAGTCCTATGAGGTAAGTTTCAGCGAAATGGCCCCTTTTTTGTAGAGGCATTTTGTGCCCATATTTTGGGCAACTGCACCTCACTGTGTGCTCAATTGCACACCAAGACTGATGTATAATATGCAAGAGCTTCAGGTGCAATTGTTACACCCAGAAACAGCAATATTGAGCCTCAATTTAAGAATAACTGTTCAATTGCTTGTTTTTAGAATATGAGAGCTAAAATCTTATTCCAGAAGAATAGCAGCCCTCTCACAGGCACCACATCAAACTAGTGTCATAATGTATATGATTACCCATTCCTTTAAAGAAAAAACTGTGAACTCATATTTAGGCCGGAAAGCATACCTTGCCATACCTTCTGCCTGCCTTCAGACTCAGGGGGCTAATTGCCTCTCTAATCCTATTCTTGATTTCCTACTGAGCTCAAAGGAGCTGCGTAGGCACTGGGCACTTTTAAGAAAGTAGATATTCTGTTTAAATGCCTAAATGGAAACTACTGAGGACTTAGCTCTTGTCAGGATCTGGCTCATATACAGTTTATCTGGGAAAGAATTAAATGCAAGTTTCAGGCCAATCTAACCCATAGGCCACTATAAGCCTTGAACGTAACAATTGATAACTACTAACCAATGAGCTCTAGACTAGTGGAGTCTGAAGGCAGAAGTCATGTTTTTAAACATTCATTTTCTTTTCTGCTTCAGTCTCCTCCATAGTGACATGGTGGCAGGCAGCACACCCCTTGCAGCATGGCTAATCTGCGGCTCCATATCAGTTTAGCCCCCTTCATCTGTGGCTGTGGCTTGGGCCTCCGGCTACCAAAATAGTTCAACCCCTTCTAAGGGAGCAGGGTCTCCAAAGCAAAATGGAGCACAAACTCAATCTAAAAAAAATTAAAAAGCCTCCAACCCAATACGCCAGGTTTAGCTCTCAGACTCATTGCTCTCAAACATCCCTTAGCTACAGCAGTTTGCATCAATGCCCACAAGCAGCTGCCTAGGAACAAATCCATTTAACTGGCTGTGGTCAAACCTGGCTCCCTACACTCCCACCCACCCCTTTGGTAGATCACAGTGTTAAAACCCCAGTCTGATATCTCTCACAGCAAAAATACTACTAACCCAGCTTCCTCCAGAGGCAGCTGCTATGTATACTTCATTTCCCCTTCACCTCTTCTTTTGAGGACAAGAGCTAGCACAGGTGCAGGAGTTGTTGTGGAAGCCATAGCCCAGGTGTAGCAGCATCAGGGTGATTGGGCTCACAGAACCCATCAGCCCCTCTTTGGCTACAAAGTAATTTGTGTCCCATTGGATCCCATTATATAGCCTATGAAACACTGGAATTCAAGGAGTCCAAGGGTAAGAGACTCTGGAAAAGCAAACTGAGCAGGCTACTACAGAATGTAGCATCTGAGGAAGCACTTGTTGCCACTGATATCAGGTGAAGATGTGTGTTGAATACCAGGTGCTTCAAATACCGTTAACCGTTACCGTTAACAAAGCCAGATTGTGGGCTGATCAGAGCATCCTGGTCTTTCATAACGCCCAGAGAGGACTGGAAGGCAGCACAAGGGGCACAATAATAAAGACTGGACAGTCCTGGAGGAGAGCCACATTACAATCCACAATATGGCTATGTGTATCCCTCTACTTGGTAGGCAAGGTTCTTTGAGTAAATGTGATATCTTTTATTAGACCAACTGAGTAGTTGGAAAAAAAGGTCTTAGCAAGCTTTCTGGGGCAATCGCCCTTCCTCAGGCATAGTCAGTCTCTGCTGGTCTGAGACTCCTTCACACTACAGGTCCTTACAGCCCATGCTCTACCCAGGATAGCAACAAACCACAAGATGGGGACATTAGAAAAATATGTGTACACATTTCAGATGCAAAGTGTGTGTTGTGTTTTAACTCTAACTGACCTCAGAGAACTACTTTGAATTATACCAGTGTAACTGAGATCAAAAATTGACCTATATATTTTATTTTGGGTTCTGCATAGGCTACTATTTTGAAGCTTTTTTTGGTTTTTTTGGAGAGGGTTCAAAGTTTAAATTTAGGATAAAATATTACACAGCTTTAAAAGCAGGAAAGAATTCTTGGATTGTTTGTCTATTTTATTTACGTGTGTGTAACTTTTGTCATATTTTCAAGGGCTCAAACCAATCAAGCCAAATTTACCTGTGTGTTTTCTGTTTGTGCCACCCATATTTTTTTCTCCCTGCCACTTCTGTTTGTTTGATGTGTTATGTCTTAAATGAGATGGTAGTTTCTTGGGAAAGCTTTTGGCTGGACTACACCCAGGCAGAATCCTCTGTCATTAAAAAAAGAAAGAAACTCCAACTAATACAAAACCCCCCAGCATTGCATGTCTCCATGGCAGCACTAGATACCATGAACACCTCAGGCCTATCCTCTACTCTCTATAATGGCCTCCCACACAATATCCAGTCAACTTCCAAAGTCCAAGTTCTTATGGAGCCCAATGATCTGGGTCCACCAAATCTAAAAAATTGCCTAAAGCTTCTGACTAGCCCTAGACTGTAGAGTGCACACCCTCAGAAGCTAAGGACTACTCAGCTTACTCAGATATTTAAAGATGCTCATCTTGAGACAGTCTGTTACCTTCTAACAGAAATGTAAAGGGAAACTGAAAAGCATATTGATCTTACTGATGTAATTTATCCACTAGAGGTTCATTAACTACAGGCTGAAGATATCCTGGACTTCAACAGTAAAACACTGTCAGTTTAGTTTCATTCCAGTAAGTCCTGACATGGAATAGGCACATGTGTGGGTGACTGACCCAGCCTCCAAACAGCTTTTCACTAAAGCCTGATCATAAAGAGGTCCAGCAATTCTTCAAGACTTTATTCAGAAATGAAAAATGAGGAAATTCATCATAATCAAAGATGACTTCTAGAAAAATGAAATGCACAAGGACAGGAGGGTGTAGCAGAAGGCTAACCACTTGTCTGCCCAGAGGCTCCTCAATAGTTAACAGCCAATCTAAGACAGGGGTGCTGACCCTAGATGTCTCTGCTGAAGAAATGTGACCTGAAGTGTGACACCTAGTATTGTAACAGGTCAAGGTCAAAACACCTGAAACAGGGTTAAAACTGGCTTAAAACAAACCTTTTTAAAAAAATATTCTGAATGCCTTTAAACCCTCCTGACTACTAGCCTCATTTTGATAACCGTCTGCCTTTGTAGCCTCATTTTGATAAGCATCTGCCTTATATGTGAAAGATACTGTGTTCATATCCTATTAAGACTATATTGCCAGTGCCTTTACTCTATCAATTTTCATTATTGATTCTTACCACTTTTTTAAAATGAGTAAATAAAACAGAGATGATAAGAAATAGTTCGAATGTTGAAAAACAACTTGGAAAAGTTTTGAAAATGAAAATAAAAATGTCATAATTTTAGAATAAGGAAGCAAATTCCACCTGAACCTGAAAGCTGAAACCCTGGCTCCTTCCCATTGCTCCAGTGAAATCTGCATATTCACAGAGCTCAAGCTGCCTCAACACAAGATAATTTCCTGACCAGGAGAACTTTCCATCACCCCAGACACCTGTGAAATATTATAACCAGAAGGAAACATAATTCAACATCCTACTTGATACCACACAATATTGAGGTAAACAGACTGTTCTAACTTTTATCTGAGCCTAATTTGCACAAAATGAACTGTTCCAACCAGGAGATCTTACAACGCCTTCAGCTCTCCTGTGAAATATGAATTTTAATTTTTACCTAGGAGCAATTTTACAATCTTTACATTCTCCTAGGCCTGAGGAAGGGCGATTGTGCCTGAAAGCTTGCAAATAAAGCATTTTTTTGCAAATATCTAGTTGGCCTAATAAAAAATATCACCTCTGCCATAAGTTCTGATTCAAGTTGGAAAAGCAACATTTCGGTCATATAAAGATAAAAGCCTGGGTACTTGAATGCATCATGGACACTATAGCATTAACAACTAATGGAATGGCCCAGGAAAGAAACTCCAAATCATATGGCAGGCATTTCTTTTCTGTTAGCATAGCGAGGAAGAGGCAAGAGGCATAGTTATTAACAAAAAATGGAACATGCTCAGGATGCTGTATAGTGTACATTGGCCCTGACATAGGCATCTTTCCCCTCTCATCTGAGACCTCTAAGTGCTTCTGTAATACAATAAAAATATTTTTAAATCTTCATGATCTTCATCGTTATTTGTTACATTATATATATTTTAGCTGAATGATCTGAGCCAAGGGCTGAGTGTCATTTTCTCCAGTTGTATACAGTATTTAGTTTATCCTTTACTGACTTGGTTCAAAAGTGTGGGTTTTTTTCTTTCTTTTCTTTTTTTTCTTGATAAATTCTCTACTGTAAATTACCATACATTTAAGTTATACAATGTACCCTTTCCAGCTCCTTTTACCAACTGTTGTGTGGTACAAATCATTTTAACTGTATTACCATTCACCTTTAACTATAGATAATTTGCCTTAAAGGATATGAACCAGATCTTCAGCTGTGTAAAACCCCATATTTCCATTAGTTTTGATGGAGCTATGCCAGTTTATATCAATTGATTATCTAAATCTTTGTATTTTGAAGAATACAAATAATTTATCACTCATCTGTTCTGGAAAGGGCAAGAGACTCTCCTGTTCTCTCTACTGCACACTGACATCTCTAAAAGATTCATTCAGCACCGGGGTTTGTTTATAAGACAGTCACTAATATGTTGGTTCAGTTTATTTTTCGTTCATTTGACTTTTGTGATCCAAGGATGTTTTACTGAACACTCACTGTAAGACCTTCAACTATGACCACCCACATCCTGAAATTCCCTTTCCACATAATCTGAGGTCCTTCATTATATTTGGAGAATGTAAATACAAGTACTAAATTCAAAATCTTTTATGAAACACATCACATACATTTTTCCCAACATGCATACACATCCTACAGTTTGCTGTCTGGTATTTTGAAATCTTGTCAATTTTTTGTATAGTATATACATATATGGATCTGTTATTGAGAACCTTAGTTAAACCTTTTAGAGGAAGTCCAGCTGTCACAGCTCAGGATGTCCTGTTGCTGTGAAGGACTTTGGCTACTTCTTGGGCATTTTTTCATTTAAAACATGTATTCATGAGCTAAGCGTGCATGCTATCTTACCATTACTAAAAGACAGAAACTTGCAACAATATAGTTTGTGAGGTGCATTCTTTTCACAAACTAAAAACTGCTGAAGGAAACTTCAAGGGGGTAATCACACCATGGGGATCTCTAAGTTGAGTATATCCTGCCCTGACTTTGCCATCCTGAAGAGGAAACAAAAAACAATTAGCCTTGTAAATAGTGATGGGATATATCCAGGTCACTCAGAAACAAGCTACTGCTCCCAAGGGATTGTTATATACTGGATTATTTTCCAGTCCAAATTCTAGCCAAGTCTGCTGGGTTCCTAGTATTGGAGCTGCTTTAGAGTGAATAGGTGGGAGTGCCTCCCTCTCTAGCCTGACTGGGTTGAGGTATAGCAGCTGTGCTTCTGACTGACCTACTCAGTCAGAACAGGTGGGCCTTATTACTCTGATAGCCCATCAGAGAATAGAAATGGCTGGTCCTCTGTCAGAGGGGAAAAACAGAAGGTCTTTTTTTTGGAGAGGTTCCTGAAGAGCAGTTGTTTTATGGAAGCACTGTAGCTATCATGTTAGCGTTAGCCTCTGCATAAAGTCTATATTTGCTTCGGTAAAATGGTTGCTTGCTTGCTACAGAAGGATGACTAGATCTCTGTAGCTAAACTGGATATTGATTTTATTTTAAATCAGTTAAGAAACAATAAACGCAAGCCTAAAAAGGGGAAACTCTCTGCAGAAGTGCAGTGTCTGTGTTTTTTGGGTGCTGCACTTCTAGATGCTCAGTTTTAACTCTTGTTGATCAGTCAGTAATATGTAAAATCAGACCATTCTACTTCTGTTTTTCTTTTAGTAGGAATCTCCATTGCACAGAGATTCTTCCTCTCCATTAAATCTGTTCTTTGAGGAAAAAGGCCTAGTTATCCTTAGATAGCTACAGGCAATACATGAATTGTTATACTTGATCACAGTGGTGAATAGGGGTAGGAATAACTTCTGGAGATACAGCTAGGAGTATCCTATCCTTGTTCTGCTCCTCCTCCATTTGATTACGTCCCGAAAGTCGGGACATTGGTCACATGTTTTGTACGGGAAAATATTTGTGAGAGCAGAGTGGTTATAAGTCATTTGTCCCAATGGCTCACCTTTCCTCCTTCCCACCCATCCCCAAACTGACCTAGCTGTAAATGGGTGTCTGGTCATGTAAGCAAAGGAGTCAACAACAGCTAGATGACATGCAACCATATTGCTCTCTTATTTGCAACTATTTATAGAAATTGGCATACTTCACCATGTTCACCCCATAGGCCCATAGACTTTGGTGGAGCTTCAGCTTTTTGACTTGATTTAAAAAAAGACTGTAGGGCACTGAATGGGAAAAATGCCTGATACTTTTCAGGATTCCCTAAAATAAAGGGCAGTGAGGGACAATATGTATTTACCCTGTTCTCATCTAGTCCTGTCTTCATTTTTATTACTCAACTGTGCTGTCTCACACCACCATTTCAACCTTTTGTGAGTTGGTTTTGTTCATCCCCCACATTCAACCCATCCTCCTCTTGGTCAGGTTCAATTCACACTTCTGTTTTCTTCCAATGCTCAACTGCTCAGAAACATGTTTTATTCCCACTTATTACCTAGGCTGAAAAACTCTTCCTATTTTAACCTCTTCATGGCTCAGAACCAGCCTTCAGCACAGAGTCCTTTTTCACTGGAAAGAGGGTCTAGAAGTCATGGAGAGCCATGTACTCTACCTCCCTAAGGCCAAAATCAAAATAGCCTTTAAAAACCTTCATTCCCTGCTCTTTGCTTCCCTCAGTTTCCTGGCGACCCTAATAGCAGGGAGATACAGAGTCTTCAGGAGCAACTGCTCCTGCCCCACAAGGAATCTTTATGCTGACAGCTGCTAATACTATGTGCTATAGGATATCACACACATTACTCAGTTGTTAAATTATTGGTAGGATTAATTTTTTTAAAGACCACTGCTCCTGTTTATATCACTGTGGCAGATGTAACAAGCATCATACAAATTATTTCTGTCTGTAGCTATTTAGTAGTCAAATAAGTTGTGGCAATATTTGTTTGAGAAACATGAAGCATCTTAGAGCTGTTTGAAACTGGTGAAAATGCTGTGCCAAAAATCTTATTTTTTTTAATGCAAAACTGACTTGGAAATTTTAAAAAGTTCACCAATTCTATAGTCTCTCCCCATCCCACCACAAGAAAAACAACCAAAAAAAACTGTTCCTGAAAAATATTCCTTAGAGTTCTGAAAAGCCTAATAAAGTAACATTTACAATAATGCTTCATTCTCAGATAGTGCTCTCTGTCCCTGTGTCTCAGAGTGTCTTATAAAGGAAATCGTTTTCATTATACCCTTATTTCACAGATTTTATATATGTTTCGGGTTGGAAGGGACCTTA
>NW_005843247.1:180101-191603 GCF_000455745.1 Alligator sinensis | reverse complement strand
GCTGGGGTCAGATGACCCCAGCCAGATGCCATTTAAGGGTGGGCAACTTCTATATGCTGCTGCATACAAATAACTTTGAAAATACCTTTTCCTCTTTTACCATGAAAAAACAGCAAATGCTGCCTAAACAGCAATCATTGCACTCAGCTGTCTACAACAGATTCTTCTAGTCTGAAATACAATGATAATATTTTTTCTACACACTTTTTGCTTAGAATATTAACTTTTCCCCCTTTCCAAACTGTCAGTATTGTGTAAAAGGTCATTTGAGGGGGGTTGACACACTAGCCATTATATTCCTCCTTGTTCTATAGTAAGGACCATTTTGATGATGTCAGACACTGGAAAGTCTCCCTTTTCTATGGATTTATCAACTGGATAGGTTTATAGTAGATGAAAGGAGAACAAATGATAAACTCACTAGTCTAACTCACCAAAAAATGTTCTCCATTAATCACACTGTAGGAAGAAGAATGTCTGCAATGCATTCAGGTTTTTCACAGTACAGAAATAGAGTACTTTCACATTTTAATTGTTTTAAAAATAAAAACACAAAATATTACAAATATTTTTGAAGGATGGAGATTCTTTCATGTGCAGAACTTCTGCTACTGTAGGTTTTATCCCTGACATAAAGCCACACAGTGCCATCTAGTGTGTCCCAGTTGTGTTATAAGAAACTGTATTTCAGTTAAGTATTTAGCTTCAGGGTGGTTAGCAATAGATAGTTTATATTATTTGGATGACAATAAACACTGACCAGCTTTGATTTTCAAGTAGAAAGAGTTACTATCTTGACAACTACATCGGTCAACTACAAAGGCAGGTACTATCGTGAATGGGTATTCTCATTTATGTAGAGTATGGAAGTTTCCAGTGTTTTTTCATTTAGAATGCAGAAGAATAATTGAATATGAACCTAAGTAGAACTTATTTATAATCCAGCCAAAGTAACAGTAACGATCAAAACAGCTATATCTGCAGCACATGGTATAATGTATATGATTACAACTTCTGTTGACATTTAGAGGTCTGAACAAGGGAAAAAACATCAAACAACTTATTAGAAATTTACCTATTTTTCTAACTACAGGAAACCTTCACTATTTGCAGGTTTGGCATTCACGGTTTCAAATATTCACAAATGCGAAACCTGCTTCTTAAATACACTTAAAGGAGCTCCTTGGGAGATCCACGCTTGCCACCACTGGGCTCCCACCACTGCCACCAGGCTCCCGCTGCCGCCGCCAGAGCAGCTGTGCCCCATCTCCCCAGCTGCCAGGGGCACTGAGTTCATGAACATAGACGACGTTCATGAACGCAGTGCCTTATTTGTGGATTTTGCCATTCACAGGGATAAGAGAATGTATCCCCCGTGAATGGCGAGGGTCGCCTGTAATCTGGCAAATCTTTATGGGTACCTGTAGATGTGCTATGAGGCTGCTCTGATGTGCTGTAATTACAGTGGATTGGAGCAGACTCAGTTAAATGGGTCTGCTGGAGTATGGTAATTACCGCACTCCAGTCAGCCTCTGCGCCTCATGTATCAAAATGGTGGAGGGGGCACTTTAACTAAGTGCCCTCACCACCATTTTGAAGCACAGGGACACTGATACATGAGACACTGCAGCGCTTTAATTAGAGCAGCTCTCAGAACCACTCTAATTAAAGCATCCCCACCCCTACCCTCACAGCACATGTAAAAGTGAACTATAATTCCAGTTGTGAAGGTGGCTTCTTTATGCAGAGGTGATAGGTACATGGCATAAGTACATGTGGCTAATTTAGGACTCAGACCTACCAACTATTGCAGTGCTAACTATTCAGTTCCACTGAATCAGTTCAACTGTTTGCAGGATTGCCCCCTTGCTTGGCAGGGTGGTAGAATAATGATTGTAATTTGGCCCAAATTTGAGTAAAACAATTATAAGTTCAGTGTATCTTTATTTCTGATATTGACTGAAGTGAATGAAAATAAAATAAAAACAATGAATGCTGTCAGGTACTGTTGTTATAAGATACAGTCTGTGCTATCCATTAAACCTTGGGTATAAATAGAAACACTAATTAAGAGTTAAATGGAAAGTAATATAAAAGAAAGTTATAAACAGATTTTAAAGCAAGATCATAACAGGCAGTAGTGGCAGCAAATTTAAACTGAAGTTGTATTACTAGATCTGCTTCTATGTGATAAAAATATCTGTGACTCTGAGCTGTTTTTTCATTTGACCATGGAGGGAAGATATTGTAGATTTATTTATTGTTTGTACTAGACAACACAGCTTGTTTAATTTTTCTGGCAGCACGGAGAATCCTGACTCCATAATGAGTTTTAAAATGTAGGATTGATTTGCCTAAGCAAATTGACATTATATTAAGACTTAAGCTATACCAAAAGCATCATGCTAGCACACATTAGAGAGAGGATTAAAAAAAATGTTAAAAGAAATTCGTAGTCTCATCATGGGCATTAACATATGACAACAGTCCAAAGATGTGCACTGCCCTTCACGAAAACAGAATCAGAAAGGCAAGAAAAAAACATTGTGTTTAAATAGCAAAGTACAGTCTATTGGAGTCAAAGAGGTATCTTTGAGAAGGAGAGAAAAAAGCTTCAGAACTGCAGAACAATGAAAGCTGATATGCAATGGAAATTGAAATGCATAAGAGGAAATGTGAAGAGCAATTAGCTAAAGATACTTAAAAAATCATTTTAGTATTTCAGACAGAGGAAGCCTATGATGAAATCACTAATCTTAATGAAGCATTAGAGGGGAGCAATTAGGGAGAAACATATTGCATAAGATATTGCACTGGGCTGTGTGCTGTCCTACTTAAATTTAAAGAACTCTGCCAGGATGTTCAGCTTTAGTAGCCCTTAGGGTATTTAGCTGCTGCCCACATGAGACCCCAAATCTGAGCTTTCTCTTGTCTGCACATTTGAAATAGACATGGGAAGTACACTGTTCCCCAGGCTTCCCCCCCAAAAAGCAAGCAAGGCACTGTGCTCAAGAGATGCTCTTTTCACATGTCTCTGCTATGGAGACGGAATCTCTAGCCAGCTGAGTCAGGGCTGGGACAGCCTAGTCCTAAGGCCCATCCTCTGAAAAACAGGCTGAGCACTGAAGTTGGGATCCACAGGACAGGATGAAGGATTTCAGCTCTGGCCTACCCCATGATGGACACAGAAAATCAGTGCATGGCACATAGGCAGGGATGCATGTTAATTCCAGCCTTTCCTCCTCCGCCCACTGTTCAGCCAAGGTTGAGAGCCAACACCTGCACCAGCCCAGAAGTAATCAATGGATTTTATGTAAAAGCTCTGAACCTAATTCAAAAGCCACTACACTCAACAGAAATACATCCAAGTTCTTTGATGGTCTTTGGGCCAGGCCTTACTTTATAGGGTATGAAACTAAAGATATAAACTGAATTTAGATTTATTTTCTTAGTGTAAATAATATTCTGTCTAAACTGTTTCCAGAGTCAATATTTGCATATAAATAATTTATAATTATTAAAGTAAAATAATGGAAGGCTTATGGAAGACAAAGGCAAATGTAGGCCATTACTGAAAATAGTCTGTTTAAACTATGCCCTGTAATTAAGTAATGCAAAGCTCTACAACTCTTGGTTTTCAACTGATTTTGGTTGAGTTTTGCATTTCTTTTTTTGTCTCAGACCAACACAGCTACCAAATAAATCCCTATACCTTGTCTGCCTATAATTAAGCAAAGCACTTTTATTTTCCATAAACTTCTGGCAACTCAATTGTGCCCTCTCGTGGCTCAATAAAATATAGCACAAATATTTCTCATTTTAATGAAGCTTGAATAAGAAGGACTGTTTTTTATTGTAGGGTACATTTTTTTTTGTGTTTGATCACTTTTTCTTTCAGACTTGGGTATTATGTACATATCAGTATAAATATTTAATACCTTAGGTACAAACAAAACATTAAGGCACAATTTTCTCTTCAACCTAAGTTTACGTATAGAATTTGGTAACGTTAGAGAGCAGGGGATAGAAAAAGATTGTGTACTTTTCATCTGTTTACTAATGATATGATATGGATTACAGAGAAGAGGAAGAAATATTGATCTATGATTCCATCCACCTCCTTAGACAAGACAGAGAGGTGTACTTCAGATCAATGATGTTTTATTTCAGTAGGCAGAATCCCAATAACTCCATCAGTCTACTATTGGTGAGCTCAGTCTCCTGTCTGATATGATTGAGATAGATAAGATTACTGTTTGTCCAAGTGACACTTTTTCTCTAGTTGTAGTTCAGCAACACAAACAGACACACAGTTCTTCTTTGTTCTTTTCCAGACACCACCTAAGCAGGTAACGAGTGCTCTCAGTAGTGTTTCACTGCTTCTCACTTACCAGGATGTCAAATATCAAAACACAGAAACTGAAAGAAAGAGCAACTTTTAGTGCCACTAAAGTCTTCAGTATGCCATTATACAATGGTGACTTCTGAAGATGGGGTTATTGGTCTGGTAAAAAACCAGTGATATTAGCTTAGGTAAAACTGGGAAATCTTTAGCACAGTGATCTGTTGCTTCAGGACAGATGCCTGAAATGTTTCAAGGGATGATGCTCAAGCATGGTTAGGAAAAGTGAATGGTGGTTCAAGAGCAAGTTAGGATATTAATGTACATTTTCCTTTAACTAAATATAAGGAATTTATGTAGCAATTTATTTGAAAGTGAACAGTGGCATTACTAGTTAATCCTCCAGTGAGTTCAATAAATAAAACAAAATCCAACAATCAAAGCACTGGACTGAATCTATGGAACACAAGAAAGGAAAACAACCAGATGTAATATTTTACTGCTGAAATATATATTATTATATTAAATATGCCTGTGATATTATTAACCTTTGTAAGTGCCATCTTTATTACTTGAATACTCCCTGACTCCTTGGTAAGAAATAACTTTTTATCAGACTAATCTGTGCAGATGTAATGGAAACAGCTTTCAACCTAGTCCAGTGTGTCCCTCAGAAAAATGTTCCATGTGGTTGCCAGATTCTTTCTTATCTGGAACAAGAGAACCAGACATCACTTTTTAAAAGGTCATACCATCAAATGTGGACACAGTACATTTAGGGCCCAGTTTCGTTCTTAAAAAAACAGCTGGAAAAATTGAGTCTTGGCTTTTATAGTTTCCACAATGTCTTTACTGGGAAATAATCCTTCCTGGTCTAGTATGTCTGGTCTTTGTACGTGTGTATATTCAGTGTTCATGAAAAATGTTAATTCACTTTATAGATGGGTAGGCAGAAACTCTCTCAACTGTCTACCAAATAGGCAAAGAAGCAATGTATATTTTTTCCATTTCCTTTCCACGAACCATTGTCAAACTAGGAGGGACAGCACATGCACCATTGCTATTCCATTCTTTTCCTTTCCCGATAACTAAAAGGACAAAATAATGGCCCTGGAAGTGATAGTGTTGTAATGGCACTTTGCCAATAGATTCCAGCCTCAGACCTGTAGTGTATTTTACATGGGACATCTACCAACCATCAGACAGCTGTACTTTTCTATCAGCAACTGTCCAGAACTGGATTCAAAATGGCAAATGAAATTAAGAAATAGTCCATATTAAATTACCAACTGTTTCACAATTCAGTACTTCATCCTGGTGAAATATCTTTAAAAGTATAAACTACACTGGCTAGTATAACTTCTCCCCAAAAATGTTTGCCTTTCTTTAACTATAAAATACAAAAAAATTCCACTCAATCAAACTGATACAAAACGATGTTACTTTTAAATTACATTAATGAGTTCTACTTCCATCTATTGCACATATATATAGTATTTTCTTTATCCCACTGGCCAAAAGGCTAATCCTCATGGCAGCTGTTACTACTCCAGTACAGAATGAATGTGAATTTAACCTCTCCTAGAGCTAGTCTAATAAATTTTGTTGTTTGTTTAAGCACTTCTGTGAATTAAATTGAATGCTGGGTTGCCATCCAAATACATGAACAGGCCTGAAGTATCCTTTAGGCATATTGCCAAATAACTTCCCAATTCCCTTATAGGGTATACCTCTCACTCTAGAGATTTTCTTAGTGAAATCTGAAAAACAACCTCTTTTCTATTTCCTCAAAATTATTTTTAATTTTCTTAGCATTATTAAACAAATTAGATACCAAAATTCCATTAAACTGATATTAAGGGCTCTCTCTACTTTCTTAACCTCAATAAGTTCAACGAAGTTGCACCAGTGTGACTATGAGGAGAATTTGCCCTTTTAGGTCTTTCTCAATGAAAAAATCCATACACTCAAGGATCAGGCTGAAACCTAACCCAGTACACTGCAACCGACTATTGAATAGTAAGCCAATTTGGATTAAATAAGACCATCTTCTGATACAACCATAGTTCATTTTTAGAAGAAAATCTGTATTTTAAGCTGTTGCTTAACTTTGTTCCTATGACAGCAAGCATGCTTTAAATCTTTCCTTCTCTCAAGATTTCAATTACTGTTTTCAAAGAGCTATACATTAGAATTATGCTCTGGTTTTGGAGAGTACTAAAGTGTGCGCTTAACATCAAACCACTCAAAGTTAACATGTATTAAGCATAATCTTGTGTGTTTTACATGTTCTTCAACTAAGAATGAGTGAGAGAATCAAGTCCAAGGTCTTCCTGTACCTAAGGGCATATTGGGCTAGCTTGGCTAAGGCACTCCAGTTTCTATATCCTATTGCTCATAAGCAGGGAGAATATGGCTAGCATCACATTCAGCCACCTTTGACTCTCCTACAGGAATAACCAGTTTCCCATCTACAGTTGATATTGAAAAGATCATGCACAGGAAGCATACAAAGCCCAGGACATTTCAAAGTAAAGATAGAAATAATATGGCATGTTTATCGAGATACTAATTAAAGCACAGATAGTTTAAATTGAAAAGTAAATTATCTGGCTTTAGTGTCATTATTTGAAAGTATTTAAGTAATACGGAAAGAAAATAAGGGTCCATACCCAAAGAATTGCTTAAAAAACTGGAACCTCTACAAGTTGCTGGTGTGACTGCAGACTGGGACAATTACCACTTCAGCATCACAAGGAGTAAGCTGTTAGGCATGGCCAGGCAGTAAAAGCAAACTAAATTTAAAACTGAGAGAAGATTGCTTAGGACAGGAGAGTTCAATCTCCACCCTGTGGCACCATGTCATCTAGCCTGTGAGTCATAGAATCATAGGAAGTTACGACTGGGAGAGACCTCAGGAGGTCTAGTCCAAACCCCTGCTCAAGCAGGACCAGCCCCAACTAGATCATCCCAGCCATGACTTTGTCCAGCTGGGACTTAAAGACCTCCAAGGATAGAGATTCCACCACCTCTCTAGGTAACCCATTCCAGTGTTTCACCACCCTCCTAGTGAGAAAGATTTTTTCTAATATCTAACCTAATCTTCCCTTCCTGCAACCATTGCTCCTTGTTCTGTCATCTGCCACCACTGAAAACAGCCTAGCTCCATCTTCTTTGGAACCTCCTTCAGGTAGTTAAAGGCTGCTATAAAATCCTCCCTCAGTCTTCTCTTCTCTAGACTAAATAAGACCTGCTCCTTCAGCCTCTCCTCAAAAACCATGTCCCCCAACCCCTTAATCATTTTTGTTGACCTCCACTGGACTCTCTCAAACTTGTTCACATCCTTTATGTAGTGGGGACCCAAAACTGGACACAGTACTCCAGATGTGGCTTCACCAGTGCAGAATAGAAGAAAATAATTACTTCCCTCGATCTGCTGGCAACACTCCTATTAATGCAGCCCAGCATACTGTTAACCTTCTTCGCAACAAGGGCACACTGTTGACTCAAATCCAGTATATTGTTCACTGTAACCCCAATGTCCTTTTCTGCAGAGATTAGTCAGTTGGTCCCAAGCCTGTAGCATGGGATTCTTCCATCCTAAGTGCAGGACTTTGCACTTGTCCTCTCTCATGAGGTTTCATGAGATTCCTTCTGGCCCAGTTCTCCAATTTGTCTAGGTCACTCTGAATCCTAGCCCTACCCTCCTGCATATCTCCTACACCCTCTAACTTGGAGGGTGCAAACTTGCTTACGGTGCAATCCATCCCATCTTCCAAATTGTTAATGAAGATAGTGAACAAAACCAGTCACAAAAGCAACCCCTGGGGCACTCCACTTGATAGTGCCTGCCAACTAGACCTCAAGCCAGGGGGAGGTGGGTAGACAGGGTGTTCACCCTAAAGTGTAGCCTACAGTAGCTACACCTTAGTGTAACACAAGCTAGATAATGTGGATCAGAGATAATCCTGCCATAGAATGGCATAACTTTGAGCTGTGTAACAAGTGCTCAAAACTAGTTTCAGGTGTTAATGTGCAGGCAATCTAGGTGTTAGGAGCTCAAGGTGTTAGGAGCTGTCCAAAACTGTGGTGCAACAGGGCCCTTATTGTGTATCAGATCAGTAAAAAAGCATCATCTTCTAAAATTTATGCTAATTAATAGATATTACATTTCTTCTTCTTAGAAAGATCATCAGAGAACAAGACAAAGCAGATACCCACAACTTGAGCTAATTAGGAAGGAACCAGATCAGATAATTGTTTGAAAAAATACGTAACTTCTTTAGTAGGTATAGAATCTAGTTTAGTTTAATAACAGTAATATGAAAACTTTAATCATTTTCTCTTTCTCTTTTTTCCCTTTTAATCATCCCACAGCACCAACCATCAAATTAAAAAACTTAGAGACATACTCCATCCATTGAACAGGTCATGTATGTAAGAATGAAAATAATAAGGCATATCATTCCACTGATTTTAAGCAAAGTTCCCATTGAAAGTCAAGCAGTGTTCTGTTTAAAAATGTGTGGCATGTTACAACCTAATACTATTGCTATTTATTTTATGTGGCTTTAATTTTTTTCTCCCTGACAGACGGTCATGCTCCAATTCCAAACAAAAAAGAAAGCCAGAAAACCAAGTTCTTAATTCAACCACACATGATCTCAACCAAATAGCCAGAAAGAGAAATGTTTTGATATTTCCAGAGCAAAATGTTTTTGGAACTTCTTGTGCTGTAAAAAGTCAGGATAGTCTACTTTAAAAAAAAAAATTCAGATTGAAAACAAGATTCAAAATATCAGAGTTCCCACAAAATGGAAATCAGCTCTGTAAGGTAATATTTATAGATTGCAGGCTATCTGAGAAAAAAGAGAATTTTTACTTTCTTTCTATGTTTCTAACTCCTCCTACTACCAGCACCTGCATAGATATGTGATGCTCCATCATATCACAGATTCTATGTATATTTTTTCAGTTTCTGTTGAAACATTTTCTTTGATCTTCTTAAACAAATTCTGTTGAACACTGCCCCTTTTCTTTCTTCCTAACAATGTTGTAATTCCTGTTTTGACAAGAAGCCAGCAACTCATGTAACCAATGATTCAAGCCAGCTAGCCAAAAGGAAATGCGCCAAATAACATTCCCTGTAAGAATGAGTCCCAGGACATTGATTTTCTTTGTTAGATGAAAATAACATGCGTGTTGTAACTGTTTTTCCCTTTCTGCATCTAATCAGTCCAGACAGTACCCAACAATGTTCTGTAGGAATGAGTCTATCAAGCATCCAACGGCTTTGTGTTTTGCTTTTAGAAAACATAAATTTGTGTGCTTCTCCTAGTCATTACTTTCTTTTTATACATTGATCCAGTTCCCCAAAGTTCAGGGAAGTAGACTGGGAGAAACAATGACCGCTGATCAGATACACCAATTCTGTTGGTGTACAGGAGATTTTGCCACCAGTGAGTCAGAAGATTGAACATTGCATCATAAAACATCAACTTATCAAAGCCTAAGTGGGCTTTTGGAACTTGTGGATTTGGATGAGTCTGGAAAAGACATATTGTGGAGGAGAGAATGGATAACAATCTTCCAGCGTGACCTGCGGGGTGGCCACGTAGAAGGTGGAGACAGAGGCTATTCTTTGTGGCCATAAGAGACAGGACAGGAGCAGTGGTCTCCAGTGTAAATGCTGAAGGTTGCCAGTGCAGAGGAATGAGGGAAAGTCCTGTTGTTCTCCCTTTTAGCATCTGCTCTGTGCCGCTGTGTGTGGGGCATGAAAGGATCATGGGCATGGGCCCAGGCAGCAATGCTCAGCTCTTGTTCTTGAAGGAGGCTGTTCAATGAGCACCAAGAGATCCCTTGGCGCAGCTAAAGCACCAACAAGGACAGAAGCGAGGGCCAGAGGTTAACAATGAGGGCCATAGGCAATGCGTAGGGGGAATCCTGGAGGGCACAAGATTGCCCGTTGCCAAAGCCACCACCGGCTTCTGTGGGCAGTCACTGCTCACACCCACCCCTCCCTCGCTGCCGCCGCGACCAGTGGTGTCTGCGGGTGGTCCCTGCTTGCCTCCCGACACCCCCCCCCGCCAACACCGATGCTGGTGGCTGTGTGCAGTCCCCGCTCGTCTCCATGGTGGCCCCCCAATCTCAGGAGACACCAGCCATTCATGACAAGGGCTCCAAGACAGGCCTCTGGGCAGAGCTGATGGGACGCACCCCCTGGCCCTCCACTCTGTGGATTTGGATGAGTCTGGAGAAGAGATGTTGTGGGAGAGGGAATGGATACAATCTTCCAGCATGACTGTGGGGTGGCCATGTGGAGGGTGGAGACAGAAGCTGCTCTGTCACAGGGAGATGGCCCCACAGTCCCCAGGGGGCTCCTGGCTGCAGCCCCCTGCCCGCTCAGCTCCTGGCAGCTCAGCTGGGGCCGGGGGCTGCGGGGTCCTGGACGGGGCAAGCTGGAGGCAGGGGCTGCGCCAGCAAAGGACAGCACGTGCGCTCCCGGGAAGAGGGGCAGTGGCTGCAGCATTGCCAGGTCTTAAAGATGAAACGATTGTACTGGAAGCTCAAAACGATCCTATTTGCTGAAAAACTAGCGTACCCTGAAAAAGTATGCCAATAAGTATGCAAATTAAGTCGTCTTCTTCTTTACCTGATACTGCTCGCTACAAGTCTCCACTGAGTGAGTGCGACCTGGTCAGCAAAGGTGAAGCATTTCTTTATTTGCAGGCAAGCAGCCATAAGGACGAGCCGACAGCGACCCTGCGGGCAGGGCAGGGCAGGCCAGGCCCCCTGAGAGGCGCTTCACCCCGCATACAACGGGCGGGCCCGGACGTGACCGCGCACGCGACACTGCCACTCTTCTTCCGCTTCCATTCGACCAGGGTTGACATTATCCTGTAAATACGGTAATTGCCGCCTCCCCGGTAACACTGGGCCCCGCGGGGCGGGGCGAGTCAATTGGCCCCGCCCCCGAGGGCCCACCCGGGCGACTACCTTTCCCAGCGCGCCTCGCGCGCGGTGACGTTTCCCCCGGAGGTGACGGTGGCAGCGATGGCGGCGCTCGGAGCGTGCCGTTGCTTGTGGGGACGCGCGGCGGGCATGGTCGGGGGGCTGCGGCGGGGCCTGTGGGGGCGCCGCCGGCTCAGCCAGGCCACTGG